>NC_061100.1:0-98963 GCF_015104395.2 Macrobrachium nipponense | reverse complement strand
CGTACATATATAAGGGGATGTTCAGGTATGGGAGACCGAGAACGAAACCCACCACGCGGCAGAACCATGCTGCATGCTTCCGACCCCGAGTTCGTATTTATACCTAAAAAAACGGCAAATACTGACTGAGGGCCGAAAAGAATCAACTAACCATAATTACTGAGTACTTAACTTAGCTGCTGCAATAGCTGCACGCTCCATTATAGATAAATCCAACGAAAGGGCACAAAAAACACAGAGAGAAAAATATCACAACCGACTCGTGTGCGCTAACTTGAAAGGATGGCCACCAGAGGCGCAGCAGTCGGCAGCATGGGATGGAGTAGTAGTAGTACGAGCTGCTCACTCTGTGGGTCGGCTCTCCTCATGGAGGGTTTTTGTTGTGGGAGATTTCTATTGGTATTTGGCTCGTGGTAGTGGTCTCACTCGCCTAGTGTTCATACCGACACCCTCTTGGAGGGTGAGCGAGTCAGTTATACTGACCTTTTTCTTTATTTTATTTATTCTCTGGTATGTGTTAGTACATTTACCCTAGAAATAATAGATTAAAGGATATTTCGCGCAGCGACACGAGCTGAGCCCAGAAATAAAATTTTAGGGTTCAGATCTACCTCAAAAAATAAAAATTCTAGGTCAAAATAGAGAATTAAGACCCTATATTCCAAAGCCACTGCAGTGTCAAAATTGCAGTAAGTATGGACACACAAAGAGAAATTGTAGGAATGAACCGGTGTGCGCTTACTGTGGATCTACAGAACACACCACCAAATGGAAGTGCGGTGAACCCAAGTGTGTAAACTGTGAGCAGAATCATCATGCAAGATCCAAAGAATGCATGCATTACATATACAACACTGAACTAAAAATGTTAAAAGAAAGGACAGGCATGCCTATAGCAGAGGCTAAATTAGAATTAAAAGTGAGAGGAATTCAAGATCCTGCTAAGAAACGTACATATTCTTCTATAACGGGAACCAGTAATGAAACAAAAAAACATACAGATAGAAGTAACAAGATGCAACAAAGTAGATCTCAAGAAGAAGTCTGTAATATGCAGGAAAATACTAAGATAGTAAAAAATCAGGAAACAAGTGCAAATGAATTAGATAATATTCTATCAAATTCATTTGAGGTGTTAATGCATATAGAAGCACAAGAAAATACTATCACAGAGGAGGAAGTAGGAAGTTGTGATGTACCGAAAATTAAAGAAAAAAAAAGACCTTTAGAGAGAACACCACCAAAAACAAAGAAACCAACTATAATTAGAGAAACATCAGTCAAACCAAAAACCAAAGATATGAAGAAAGAACAAAAACAAAATGTGGACATACCTTTATCTCCTAAAATAATAATAAAACCTATGGATGCAGAGATCCAAAAAAAATAACCAAAGAAGTGGAGGAGAAACCCATACAGTAGATGATGGTGACTATGTCAAGGGTGATGAGATTACTCCTATCACCTATAATCGGTACAATAAGAACAAATAAAGCAGTATATATGCATGACAACACATGTGGCTGCAATGATTGCTTCATTGCATTGTGCAATGATAGCAAAATATTACAAAGATTGCTTAACAAATATTATAAGAAATTTTATGAAATATAGAAGAAAGAGGCCACCGATTTAAACACCCATGAAAAAGGATGTATGTGCATTGAGCACTTAAAATATTATAAAGATAAACAACTGAATGTGGTAAATAAAATTTTATTTTGAAAAATTCAAGTTGATGATAATACAAAAAAAAGAAAACAAAACACGACCGATAACATAATATTTTTCAATAGTTAGTATATTATACAATGGAACGTAAATGGTCTACAGACCAGATTACACCTGGGAGAAGTACAAAGGTTATTAAAGGAATATGAACCAATGATATTATGTCTACAACATGTCAATAATACAATTACAACAATAGGTAAATATACCTTAATATCAACATCACAGGTAGAAGAAGGAAATTTAGGTACAGCCATATATGTACATAACAAAGTATGTTATGACAAAGTACCTGTAAACATAGCTGACCTCCAAAAATATTCAGGTATTAAAATTCGAATTAAAAACTATAATTATATCATTTATAATTTATACAACCAACCAAATAAAAATTACAATATTGATAAACTTGGAGAATTACTTAAAATGCCAAAAGAACCTATGTTAATAGTAGGGGATTTAATGCTCACAACCCAATATGGGACTGTAACTGTTCAAACTCAAATAGAGCAGGAAGTAAAGTAGAAGAACTTATAGATTCAAATGACATGTATTGTATAAATGATGATGAAGTTAGCACATATTATTAAAAAACACATGGAACATTTTCCTCTGTAGACTTAACTCTATGTTCAACAAGTATAGTTGACAGATTAGATTGGAACACAATTGATGACTTGTACACCAGTGATCATTTCCCAATATTAATTTCCTTTTTACAAAATAACCCAGCAAAACACGTTCCTCACTATAATATTTATAAAGCAGACTGGGAGCAATATGAAATGCATACTAGAAGTATACCACCATTTGAATATCTAAAAGACCATAATGAAACTAATAAGTTTCTTGTTCATTTCATCAAAAAATGCTGCTGATAAAGCAATACCAAACTCAAAACCCCATCCAACAAAACACAAAGTTCCATGGTGGTCGAAAAGCTAACAGAATAATAAATATAAAACAACTCAATAGGGAGACGATTGGATAATTTGAATAGAAAGTTCAGTAAAATAAATAAAACATTACCAATATTAGAAAGTACTTTACAAAAAATGATTATATTGTTACTAGAAATTGAGACATTAAAACTATATACAACAAAAATATCTGCAAAATTTCGAAAGGAAGTAATTCAAGGAAGAATAATTTCATTGATGAAATATGTATCAGATCTCTCTAATAATACTCCCATAAAAAAAATATGGGAAAAATTCAGGAAAATAAATGGTACCCATGTGAAACCACCCAGACATGCCATATTAAAAGACGGAAAAAGAATACTCGATCCAAAAGAAATGAGTAATATAATAGGAGAAACTTAGCGAATGTAAGTAGTGACAGAAATTTAGATGATCACTTCCGCATAAAGAAAAATAATATAGAACTAATAACAATAAATTTCGAAACAATAGAAGACATATTATAATAGAAAATTTAATATGGAAGAGTTTGAATATGCTCTCACTAACAGCAATAAATCTGCTCCTGGAGGTGACAATATTTGTTTTGAGATGATCTGCCACTTAGCACCTCTGGCGAAGACATACTTGTTACAATTTTATAATCATTTATGGCTTAGAAATTTATTTCCTGAAGAATGGCGTAAAGCTATAATAATTCCTATCCCCAAACCTGGAAAAGATCCAAGTGATGCAAATAACTACAGACCAATTTCTCTAACAAGTTGCTTGTGCAAGTTACTAGAGAAAATGGTAAATGCTCGATTAACATGGCACATTCGAGAAAATAAAATCTTAACTCCCACTCAATTTGGGTCACAGTGCAACAGATCTACGTTAGATTCTCTCTCTAACCACTTCGAAAGACCACTAATACGAAGAGGATTTGAGCGAAAGCAATAACTGTAGCAGTCTTTTTTGACATCGAAAAGGCTTATGATACTACCTGGAGGTACCCTATATTAAAAAACTTTACAAAATAACAACATTCGTGGACATTTACCTAGGTTCATCCAAAACTTTTTAACAAATCGAAGCTTTCAAGTGAGAATCGATGATGTATTATCGAGAACATTTCCACTTGAAAATGGTGTTCCACAGGGAAGTGTCCTTAGTGGCACACTGTTTACCCTGGCAATTAATGATATTAATAAAAATCTACCCACTGGAATTAAAAGCAACCTTTACATGGATGATTTTGCCATATATTATTCAGCTCTCGTATTTAAACATGCAGAACGCATCATTAATAAAAGTAGTATTAAAAATAAAAATAAATGAATGGACCTCATCTGTAGGATTTAAGTTATCCATACATAAGACTCAAGCAGTAGTATTTTATAAAGATAAAGATGGATGAATGATGAAGTAATAGATTTAAAAATCAGAAATCATAGTATACCAATTAGACAAACTGCAAAATTTTAGGTTTAGTGTTTGATACTCACTTAAACTGGAAACCACATAACATACTTGAAATCAAAATGTAAAAAGCATTAAATCTAATTAGAAAATTATCAAACACTAATTGGGGAGCCGATAGACAAACCCTTACATTACTGTACAAAGCAACAGTCCTATCTATAATTGATTACGGTAGCGAAGTATATGGCTCGGCGTCAGACGCAGCACTGAAAACGTTGGACCCAGTTCATAATGAGGGCCTTAGAATATGTTCAGGAGCCTTTTAAATCATCACCGACCTCTTCCTTACAGGTTGAATGTGTGAAACTACCTCTCTCTCTCCATAGAGAGCTTGTTATAATGAAGAGTGCTCTGAGAATTAGGACAAGCGATTCTCCAACAAAAAAATTATTTGAACTCAGAGATATTTTTATAAACAATCATCCACCCCTTTTCCAATAGAGCTAGAAGACTGTTTGAGTCACTAAATGTGAATATACAAATTCCTCCAGTAGTTAAAATTACCTCCGCCTTGGACAATGAATAAAATGAAAACTTGCACACAATTAAAATATTTATCAAAAAAATACTTATATACGCCATCACACCATAGACAACATACAATAGAACATATGAACCGAAAAGGTCCACATTATGCAATATTCACAGATGGATCTAAATCGGAACATGGAGTGGGATATGCTGCAGTGTCCCAGGACAATCATACCAATTCTCTCTTCCTAATACAGCTTCAATATTCACAGCAGAACTTTGCGCAATAGCCTCGGCCATAAAAATAATTAAAGAAACATCACTCAATAATTTTGTGATTTTTAGTGACTCGAGAAGTGCCATAGAAGCCATCCAGAGTTACAAACCAAAAAATAATATAGTACAACAAATTAAATTATCACTTCATAAAGATATTATTGGGAAAAATAAAGTAGAAATATGTTGGATCCCTGCCCATGTAGGGATCAAAGGAAATGAAGAGGCTGACAAAGCAGCCAAAGAAGCAATTCAAATGACAAGATCAAGTGTGAATCTCCCAATGAGTGATTATGTAACATACATAAAGAGGGGTATTTTAAGGAAATGGCAACATATTTGGAATGAAGAGCTCAGAAAAAAAAATAACAAATTAAAGCAAATAAAACCTGATGTTGGAAAACAAATGGAGTTCATCATATCAGAGAGAGAGACATGAACAAGTAATTCCTGAACCGTCTCCGTATTAGGTGGCCCATGACCCGCTCTAC
The DNA here is from genome assembly GCF_015104395.2 of Macrobrachium nipponense. Lineage (NCBI taxonomy): Eukaryota > Metazoa > Arthropoda > Malacostraca > Decapoda > Palaemonidae > Macrobrachium > Macrobrachium nipponense. The sequence continues at coordinate 93,607 of NC_061100.1, read as the reverse complement.
GACAAAACATGGACACTTAATGAGCAGCCCACACAACTCTGCTCCAGAGTGTTCGGAGTGCAAGGAGTTGGTAACAGTCAGACATGTCTTGTGCGAGTGTCCAAAGTATGACCAGCATAGACTGTCAACTTTTGGAAATAAGACAATAAAAGAAATTTTGTCAGAATCTTTTACATTTTCGGTAGTTCCGATTTTGACTTTTTTGAGGAACTGCAATTTAATTGATAAAATATAAAACATTGGTGTTTTTAGTGAATTTTAAAACATTTCAAAAAGTTAAAACTAATTCTGAATTTTAATATACCATTTTAGTATGTATGTAAGGGAACATGAGTAAAAGTATTTATTGTGTGTGTGTTCTAGTATGAAAGCATTTGCCATGGTGCAATTTATTTATTTATCCTGAATGACCAACTTGGTCCCAGCTCTGGCCTAAGAGCTAGACCTGGCATTTTATCTAATCCTTCGGGCCAGCCCTAGGAGAGCTGAAAATCAGCTCAGTGGTCTGGTTAAACTACTTTTATAATAATAATAATGGACGACTGGCTCATAAGAGCGAAGTCAAGACAGCAGTGTTTGGAGGACTTGGAAACAACTCTGGATCTAGTAAAATCTCTCGGATTGCTCGTGAACCTCGAGAAATCTCAGACGATCCCCAGCCAGGACATTGTCTATCTGGGGATTTGGATGGATTCTTGGGGTTTTCGAGCATTTCCATCCCAAGAAAGGATTGCTTGAGGATTGGAGAAGATCTTGGCCTTCCTAGAGAAAGAGCGAAGCTCAGCGAGGGAATGGCTCAGTCTTCTGGGCACCCTTTCGTCGCTAGAGCAGTTTGTTTCTCTAGGGAGGCTGCACATGAGACCTCTGCAGTTCTACCTGAGGAGAATGTGGAACAGGAAGACAGGAGAACTGGCAGATTCTTTTCCTATACAGGAAAACATCAAGAGCCACTTGCGATGGTGGTTAAAACCTCTGAGAAAGAACGAGGGAGTGTCCTTGTCTCTGCAGAACCCTCGCCTAGTGTTGTTCTCCGACACCTCGGAAACAGGATGGGGAGCAACACTAGGGACGAAGGAAGTGTCAGGCATCTGGACGAGAGAACAGATGTCCTGGCACATATCAGAAAGCAGGAGTGGACATACTCTTTCTCCCTGTACGAGTTAGCAAGAGCTCTATTAATCTGGGCGGAGGAACGAAAGACAGTACTCCTGACAAGATTCGTTCAAGGAGGAAGGAATATAAGGGCAGACAGATTGAGCAGGAAGAACCAGGTCCTTCCTACAGAATGGACCCTTCATTCAGAAGTCTGCCAGAAGCTGTGGTCTCTATGGGGGAAACCTCAAGTAGATCTGTTTGCGACGTTCCTCTCCAGAAGGATGGAGAACTTCTGCTCGTTAGGGGAGGATCCCAGAGCCCTAGCAATCGATGCCCTTCTCATGGATTGGTCGGGCATAGATGCGTACGTTTTTCCCCCGTTCAAGATACTGGGGGAAGTGATAAGAAAGTTCGTGTCCTCGGAAGGAACGAGGATGACACTAATCGCTCCCTTTTGGCCCGCTCGAGAATGGTTCACAGAGGTACTGGAATGGACGGTGGACTTCCCCAGATCTCTTCCCAAAAGGACAGATCTGCTCAGACAACCCCACTTCGAGAGGTATCACAAAAACATCCACGCTCTCGCCATGACTGCCTTTCGACTATCGAAAGATTGGTCAGAGTGAGAGGCTTTTCTCGCAAGGCTGCAAAAGCAATTGCAAGAGCACGAAGATCCTCTACCATGCGGATCTACCAATTGAATTGGGAAGTCTTCCGTAGATGGTGTAAGGCGAAGAAGCTGTCCTCCTCCGATACCTCTGTGACCGAAATTGCCGATTTCCTTCTATATCTGAGAGAGGAATCTCAATTGGCAGTATCTACGATAAAGGGGTATAGAAGCATGCTATCTGCGGTGTTCAGGAACAGGGGCCTGAACATAGAAGATAACAAAGACCTTCATGACTTGATACGATCATTTGAAACATCAAAATCGAAGGCTTCACTTACCCCTAGCTGGAACCTAGACGTGGTTCTTAAGTACCTCACATCAGAGAAGTTCGAGCCTCCTAATCAAGCATCCTTCAGAGACATTACGAGGAAATGTATTTTTCTAATGGCTCTCGCTACTGCCAAAAGAGTCAGCGAATTGCAGGCTCTAGACTCGAGAGTGGGATTTAGAGGAGACTCTGCAGTGGTATCTTTCCAGCCTTTATTTTTAGCAAAAAATGAAAATCCTTCGAGACCTTGGCCCAGGAGTTTTGAAGTTAAAGGACTTTCTCAACTTGTGGGAAAGGAACTTGAGAGGTCATTATGTCCGGTTAGAGCCTTAAAATTTTACCTGCAGAGGAAGAAACAGCTGCAAGGTTGCAATCAGAGTCTCTGGTGTGCAGTTAAGAACCCTAAGAGACCGATGTCAAAAAACGCCTGAGCCTTTTTCGTTAGAAACGTGATTACTGAGGCACACTTAAAATGTACAAGTGAATCCTTTGCAGCTTTGAGAGTAAAAGTGCACGAGGTACGTGCAGTTGCTACATCGATATCTTTCAACAAGAACATGTCGATGAAAAATATCTTAGCAGCGACATACTGGAGGTGCAACTCGGTGTTTGCCTCCCATTATTTAAAGGATGTAAGGGTAACATACAAGAGATGCTTCTCTCTGGGTCCATATGTATCAGCGGATACAGTGCTGGGTGAAGGAGATAAGACTGATTCTTAATTTTTTGTTTAGTTTTGATTTTAAAATAATTTGGTGTTGAATTTTAAGGTTGTTTGAAAGGTGGTTGGGGATAACTCCTTTCAATCTTAGTACTAATCCACGGGTGATCGGGATCGGTGTTGTACTCCTTCATTATGCCATGAGGCATAGGCTTATTGTCATGTAAGTGGATAAGACCCCATTGACAAAGGCCATCAGGTTCTGTCGAGTAAGTGGATAAGACCCCATTGACAGTCCTCACAAGAGCTCTTAGCCATAGGTCACATCCTCGCTGAGGCTCTTGAGGCGAAGCAGACTTCTAAGCAGTAGCTATGAAATCTTCCGCCAAAACAGGTAGGAACCAAGGTATTTTTTATAATTTATTACCTTCAACATATGTTGTTTACCTGTCTAATCAGTAATTAGCTGTCTCTTACCCTCCGCCAAAGGTGCCAATCAGCTAAGTATATATCTGACAGGGAAGTTGAATGTATGAAAATGATATTGTTATTGTACAATAAAGTTTCATACATACTTACCTGGCAGATATATACGATTAAATGGCCCACCCAGCCTCCCCTCAGGAGACAGGTGGAAGAGAAAATCTGGTTCTAGAACGGTAATGGTTCCTATTCCTGCCACCCAGCGGCAGGGCAGTAGATCACCTGACCTACCTGTAGCGTGTGCTGCGAAATTCGAATTTCTGTCGGGGACGACGGAGTCTATAGCTAAGTATATATCTGCCAGGTAAGTATGTATGAAACTTTATTGTACGATAACAATATCATTTTCGTCGTCTGCTGCTCGTAACTGTTTGTGGCGCGCGCGCTTAAGAACCAGGAACAGCAACTTGTTTAAAGTGCAATGTGGAGTGAATTGAGACCAAAATGTGTATAATAACAATCAAATAAGCACTGTGGAGTTTCAGTTGTGATGGCAGTAAGGATAAAAACCACCGATTACAAGGTAAAAATTAATTCAGTTCAAACCATGACCCCGGGAATAAAAAGTTTCATACTTTCAGTAATATAGGCAACAAAATGTTGTTTTGTACATGCAACTTACCCAGCAGATATATACTTAGCTTTAGACGCGGTCGTCCCGACAGAATTTCAAAACTCGCGGCACACGCGACAGGTAGGTCAGGTGATCAACCATTCCCGCCGCTGGGTGGCGGGATCCGGAACCATTCCCGTTTTTTAACCCAGATTTTCTCTGTCGCCAGTCCTGACAACATCTGTTGTTGGTTCCTCCTACTTGGATTTCTTCTCGTTTGCCGAGGATTAAGTTTGATTGATATTTGGTGACGTATTCTTTTTCTTTGGCTTGGCATACGCTATTTGTGGACTGGTTTTTGGATTTTGATTAGGATTTTTCTCTCACGATGTCTGATGTTAAGGCTTCTCCTGTGTATAGGGTGTGTGCAATGGAGGATTGTAAGATTAGGATACCGAAAGCTTCGGTAGACCTTCATAATGTGTGTTTGAAATGTAGAGGTGCTGAATGTTCGTTGAATAACACTTGTAATGAATGTGAGAATCTAACAGAATTAGAATGGAAGAACTTAACCTCTTATGTAAAGAAACTGGAGAGGGATAGAGTTAGGAAGGCTTCCGCAAGGACCTCCAGTAGATCTTGCTTTTTGGAACAAGATAATGATAACATTCTAGTAACTAATGTTTCTCCCTTCACCTCAGCTCCTTCTCCCTTTATTGAATCCAAGGATTCGTCCTCTGAAAGGGAAACCATGAAGGCCTCCATTAAGAAGCTACAGGCTCAGCTACGAGCGATGGACAAAGGTAAGAGTGATGAAAGTGACATGTGCAGTGTACCGCATTGCATTGCTCCTAGGCCTAGACCTCTTTCAAACTCCCAGGACCAAGGGAGGAGGAATGTCGACAGCCGCCAAGAGGATATAGAACATCCCCAACGGTCAGGCGTCCCTTCGGTAGATCCTGAAGTTGTGTCCCAGGCTACCTTGGATAGCCGCAGCAAAGGCATCCTTGGATGAGTCTGCTGGGGACCCTCTCCTCGCTGGAGCAGTTCGTTATTTTAGGAAGGCTACACCTCAGACCCCTTCAGTTTTACCTGAAGGAGAGATGGGATCGGAAGTCTCAAGATCTAGGAGAGACTTTTCCTATATCGGAGAAGATAAAGGAGAATCTCCTCTGGTGGTTGGACCCCCAGAAGTTAAGCAAGGGGATCTCTCTTTACTTAAAGAGCCCTCTCCTAGCGTTATTTGCAGACGCGTCAGACGCGGGATGGGGAGCAACGCTGGGCACGAGAGAAGTGTCAGGCACCTGGAGGGAAGAACAGGTGTCCTGGCACATAAACAAGAAAGAGCTGAAAGTCATTCATCTAGCTCTCATTCATTTCGAGAAACAGATATCAGGATTGGTAATTCAGATTCACTCCGACAACACAACAGCCCTAGCCTATATAAGGAAACAGGGAGGTATGCTTTCCTTCTCCCTTTACGAGACAGCGAGGGACCTGCTGATCTGGGCTCAAGAGAGGAAGATATCTCTCCTCACAAGGTTTGTTCAGGGCGAGAAAAACGTCCGTGCAGACCTTCTGAGCAGGAAAGACCAACTCCTACCCACAGAGTGGATGCTAAATCCTCAAGTCTGCGAGCAGCTTTGGGCGTTGTGGGGAAGACCAAATGTAGACCTGTTCGCTACCAACAGGAACAACAGGCTGGAGAACTATTGCTCCCCAATCTCAGACCTGAGAGCAGTGGCCATAGACGGCCTTCTGCTAAACTGGGCAGGATTAGACGGGTATGCTTTTCCCCCTTTCAAGATAGTAGGGGAAGTTATAAGAAAGTTTGCCTGCTCGGAAGGAACTAAGCTGACACTGATTGCTCCCTTCTGGCCAGCACTAGATTGGTTTACAGAGGTACTGGAGTGGAAAGTGGATTTTCCCAGGTCGCTTCCACTAAGGAGCGATCTTCTCAAACAGCCCCACTTCAACAGATTTCACAAGAACCTCCCCGCTCTAAGTCTGACTGCCTTCAGACTATCGAAGGACTCGTTAGAGCGAGGGGTTTTTCTCACAAAGTCTCTAAAGCTATCGCAAGAGCCAGGAGATCTTCAACTTCTAGAGTGTATCAGTCGAAGTGGGAGGTGTTTAGAAGATGGTGTAAGGCTAAGAAAGTATCCTCTTCCAGTACCTCTATGACAAACATCACCGAATTTCTCCTTTATTTAAAGGAGAATTCTAACTTAGCCGTGTCTACAGTAAAAGGTTACAGGAGTATGCTGGCCTCTGTTTTCAGGCATAGAGGCCTAGATCTGACTAATAACAAAGATCTTCATGACCTTATAAGGTCTTTTGAAACCTCTAAAGACCAGAGAATTAGGAGACCTAGTTGGAACCTGGATGTGGTTCTTAGGTTCCTCATGTCCGATAAATTTGTACCTTCACATACAGCCTCCTTCAGAGATCTAACCAGGAAGTCTTTATTCCTCTTCTCTCTAGCAACGGCTAAGAGAACAAGTGAGCTGCAGGCTTTGGAAGGCAAGGTGGGTTTTAAGAAGGACTCAGCGATTTGCTCCTTCAAGCCACTCTTCTTAGCTAAGAACGAAAATCCTTCCAAGCCTTGGCCAAGAAGCTTTGAAGTAAGAGGACTTTCTTCATTAGCAGGAAACAAACTAGAGAGAACTTTGTGTCCTGTCAGAGCCCTCAAGTTCTACCTAAAAAAAGAAAGCAACATTAGGAGGTACGGAAGATAGTCTCTGGTGCTCAGTCAAGGATCCTTAGAGACCTATTTCGAAGAATGCCCTGACGTTCTTCATAAAAGATGTGATCAAGGAGGCCCATCTCTCATGCGGTGAAGAGCACCTCAAGCTCCTTAGAGTGAAAGCACACGAAGTGAGAGCCATAGCAACGTCAATGGCTTTCCACAAAACATGGTCTCTCCAGGCGCTTATAGAGTCAACATACTGGAGGTGTAACTGTTTTCGCCTCTAATTACTTAAGAGACGTGAAGATTACGTATGAGAAGTGCTTTTCACTGGGAGCCTACGTTTCCGCGGATTCAGTGCTGGGAAAAGGAGCCGAGGTTAATCCCTCTTAGCTTAGTTTATTATAGTTATCAGTTACGGTTTTGGTGGTTGTTTTTATGGTCGATTGAATGAGGGTGTAGTAGAACCCCTTTCAATTTCTAGATTCTAACATTACTAATATGGTCAGGTGGTCAGGATTAGCTTTAGTGCTCCTTGTTTTACTAGTAGTAAAGAGAAACCCAAAGCTCTGTCATGTAAGAGGGCTAGTCCCCATTGAGATGATACAGGTAAAGGCTCTGCCATGTAAGTGGGTCAGCCCCCATTGGCACGATCCAGAGAAGGTTCTGTCGCGTAAGCGGGCTAGCCCCCATTGACATGTTCCAGAAGGGTTGTTCAGTCATAGGTCCCTACCTCGCTGAAACTCTTGAGGGCATGCAGACTCATAGACAGTAATCATGAAGTCCTCTGCCCAATCAGGTAAGAACCATGGATTATATCCAGAAACATATGTTGTTTTTTCCCTGTTTTTTAATGTTGTATGTAGCTGTCTCTTGCCCTCCACCAAGGGTGCCAATCAGCTAAGTATATATCTGCTGGGTAAGTTGCATGTACAAAAATGATATTGTTAAGATACAATAAAGTTTTGTACATACTTACCTGGCAGATATATACGATAAATGGCCCACCCAACCTCCCCTCAGGAGACAGGTGGAAGAGAAAATCTGGTTTAGAAAACGGGAATGGTTCTGGATCCCGCCACCCAGCGGCGGGAATGGTTGATCACCTGACCTACCTGTCGGATGTGCCGCGAGTTTTGAAATTCTGTCGGGACGACCAAGTCTAAAGCTAAGTATATATCTGCCAGGTAAGTATGTACAAAACTTTATTGTATCTTAACAATATCATTTTAAGATTTAAACAGAGGGTAATAAAAAGTGTGGCCAATGCAGTGCACACTACCCCAAAATGCTTTCGAAATTTTTACTTAGGATTAAAAAAGTTTAGAAGATTGACGCCATCTCGATGTTAGCGGAGTTGCTTGTGTCAACAGACTTCCCATTTCCTGTGCTAAATCCGCACACCACTTGTACCCATAGACGCTAGGGCACTTTCATCACAACAATCGTAAACCTGACCTCTAACCAGTACTTATCTAAGGGAACTACGGCATTCTTTGCGGCGTTTTGCGCTCTTCAATTGTTTATCAGTGTTGTCAATTGGTATGTGTTTACCCTTCAACTGGGTATAAGACTTACACAAAACCAGGGAAATAAGTGAAATTAGCGTTTGTTCCGACACGGGATACAAACCTTTCGGTCCTTTTACAATAGGAAGGTTACTAGCGGCAGCTGGATAAGTCGTAAGCTTTCGAACAAGGGGTTCGGTAGTTAACTGCTTGTCCGACAGTGCGCGCGCCGCGCGACTGGGAGGTGAAGAATCACTTTTGCTTTCGGCCTGCTGGTGTGTAGACGTGCATTTCATCGCTCTCTGCCCGCTTCATCGTCGTGTGCTTTCAGGATATTTGTGTTTTCTTGTACTTTTAGTGTGTGTGTAAAAATGAACTGTAAGTACTCTTTTTCATTTTTTCATCGTGACCGGTTTTTCCGCCGCAGGTCTTTTCGCCGCCGGTCTTTTCGCCGCCGGTCTTTTCGCCACCGGTCTGTTTGCTCTTGGTGCCCCGTCGTATTTTGTATTTGGGGTCTTCCGTGCGTTTGGGGGGGGCGGGGTGGGGCATGTATCCCCCCCCCCCCCCCCCCCCCCCCCCCCCCCGTGCGTGAGAGAACCCCTTTCATTAATCTGTCTGTGCTGCCGCAGGTTCTACATCCGTAGGAGACGACCTTGGACAGGTGTGGGCCACTAGGGAGGCAGGGTGTGCCTAGCATCCAGAGGCTGCTTCAACGTCTGGCGGGGTCTGGGGCGGTGACTCAAGGAGTGGTTACCACTACCACCACCACGATCTTGAACCTCGCTGCCGCTTCCCCCCCTTCTGGTGTAGAATCCTCACACTGTGTCGGTGACGCCGTCTACCGCTGTTCAAGGGCCGGTCGCCGCCGTACTGAGGGGGGGGTTGGTATGCCGCCGCCGCCTGAGTTCTTTGTGTTCTTCCCCCAGACTTCCGCTGCACCTAAGAGCTCGCCCCTGGACCGGCCGCCAGTACCCAGGTTCCCGCTGGCTGCCGACGATTTTACGAGTCGATGGCTGGGCCGGCCGTACCTGCCGCTAATGTGGTTTCTGCTGCTGGCTTGGCTGTCCCTTCTGTGTCTGCCGCTGCCGCTGTTCCTGCCGCTCCAGAGCTGGTCGCTGTACCGGCCGCTCGTGCTGTTCCTGTCCCTGTCCACGCTGGTCCTGCCCACGGTGTGTCTTCCCCAGTCCCAGGTCCTTCCGGACAGGTGCAGTCGGGCCGTGTTGCTTTGGCAATAGCCCCGGCTCCGGCCTGGATGGAGGACCTGACGACTGTCCTGTGTGAGCTGACGAGGAAGAGGAAGAAGAGGAGGAAGGTGTCGTCTTCGTCTTCATCGTCTTCTTCATCGTCTGCTGCTGCCTCTTCCCCTTCGACTTCTAAGGCCCACAAGCCGAAGAAGAAGGAGGCTGCATTCCCCCCCTAAGAAGTCTCCTTCGGGAACTTCTAAGGGCCCGTCCCACGGGGGGTTCTTCTGCTGGTCCCCCCCCAGATGCTGAAGCCTTGCCGAGGATGGGGGGCTTAGGGTTCAGCAGCTGGGCCCTGATGCCTGGTGGGAACTGCTTTCTCGCTGGGCCTTGGTGCCCAGCTTTTGATCCAACGAAATAAGTCCGCTTTTTTTCTTTTTCTTCTACTAAAAACATTTCATCTTTCTGCCTTCCTCCCCTATAAGGTATGGATTCTATGATGACGACTATTGGCTTGGTTTTGGACATGATTTAGTCTATATCTTGGGATATGAAGGAGGGTGAGGATGGACGGCATGCCACCTCACCCGTAGAACTCTAGTACCTGACGTGGTCGAGCGAGGGGAAAGTTTAATGTCAAACCCTATCCTCAATGCCGGGTCTGATCTCGACGGACATCATGACGCCTTAGCACTGGGGATAGGGTGTATATCCAGTAATTACCCCTAGGCACGACCCTAATAAAGGGATGACCCGTCCTCTAAGTGTGACTCCATGGTGGGTATGGGGAATATCGGATGAACTATGTATTTATGTTTTATGGCAAAACAAACCCCCGCCTATTTCTGTTTGACGACCCTATGCTTTCATCAAAGGACTTGTCCTTGGAACCCAAACATCAATTTTCCATGGTCGGTCCCCAGGATCAGTGTAGTATCCTTGGGCCAAATGACAGAAGGACACAGTTGACGACCCAAAGCAATGCGAGTAAATATAATACAGCCAGGAAAACTAAACAAAAAGCATCTGGTTCCAGTATTGTCACACTGGAACCATTTGCCATGAAGAAAAATAATAAATATGAAATAGCTCCTGGGGTCTTTGTACCCAATTCCTTTAATAAATACCTTAATTTAAAGCTAGAAGGTGACAATATAGACATTTTTCAAGTGCATAGGGAAATCGTTAAATGTTGTGGAAGACAGCCAAAAATAACACCGCAGAATGGAAACATGCTCCTGGTAGAAAGCATCTCCCCGGAGGAAAGTATCAGTTGATGGGATTGTCGGACCTTGCGGGAGTTACGGTGGAGTGTACTCCCACTCCAGCCTTAACTCCAGCAAGGGCTTGATTTATGCCCCTCAGTTGATGGCTTTCTCTGAGGAGAGACTTTTAACAGAATTAAAAGACCAGGGGTGTAATAAAGGTGGACAGGATGACGAAGAAGGTTGATAATAACAGAATACCTCAGCCTACCTTAATATTAACTTTTGACACCTTAAGACTTCCGGAATGTGTCTTTGCAGCCTGGTATAGGTTTAAGGTAAAAGCAGTTCATTCCCGAGACCCAGAAGGTGTTTCCATTGCCCAGCATTTTGGACACATCCTACAACTCATGCCGATCCAAATTGCAAGAAAATCCTGCAAGTATGTGTCAAACTGTGGAGAGGATTGTGCATGGAATGTGCACCAGGGAACTCCTAAATGTGTCACTGTGGTGAGGGACATGCATCATCGTCTCAGCAGTGTGATATATATTTACTAGAAAAGGAAATACAACCCATTAGAGTAATAGAAAGAACAACATTTAAGGAAGCACGAGAGAGGGCCAAAGCAAAGATTGTAAGACCCGGTCTAAGTTTTGCTACTGTAGTAGCAAAATTAAGAAACCAAAAGAAAGAGACAAATAAAAAAACCCAAGTTAGGAGCACAAATGTAGAATCAAATAGAATCATTAAAGAGACAGCTAACTGAATCATTAGAGTCAATTGATGATGAGAAAGTAAAGACAAGGTTCACTAGAACCAACAAGAAAGGCCCTAGTATGGAATTGGAAAAAAATTGAAGTGCCAGTTGAGATACATCCTCCACCATCTGCCTCTTTGGAGGCAAGGCCAGTGGTTGCTGGTCTGGTTCCAGCTTCTGTTGGTGCCAATTCCTCTTTGGAGGACAAACCAGCAGATGCTGGTCCCCTGGTACCAGTCCTCGCTGGTACTTCTGCCTCATCAGAGGCAGAGCTGGCTACTGCCAGCAATACAAACACTCTCGAGGTGGTCTCTTTAGAGAACACCTCTGCTTTCTCCGTCTCGACAGAGATGGAGAGCCAAAGAAACTAAAAAAAAAACCCAAACCCTTCAGTGTCAAGGACACTGAAGGAAAAGATGTTGGCTCTATGAAGGCAACTCCACCCAAGAGGCCAACAAAGCCTTCCATTAAAATGCCTCCCCTAGTAGGAAAAAGAGCTCTCCCAATCTTGTCAAAAGGAACCATAATATTGGTCCCAGACATAAATAAATTCACTTCCATTATTCAATGGAATTGTCAGGGACTGCGAGCAAAGTATGAGGAAGTCAAGCTTTTGATCTATGAGCACTCCCCTGTAGGGTTATGTTTGCAGGAGACCATGCTAGGTGAATATACACCTTGTCCTAGGGAATATGTTCACTATAGAACTAAATTTGATTTAGAGGTGGGAAATCATGGTGGATCCCTCATCTACATCCGTCGAGATGTGCCACACTACCAAGTGAAACTAAATACTCCACTTCAAGCTGTGGCTGTAAGAATTGATTTAAGAAGGAAATATAGTTTCTGGGCTCAGCTCGTGTCGGCCTATGAAAGGATCCTTAATATCATTCTTTCTAGGTAAAATTAATCTAAAATTACCAGAGAAAAACAAAATTAAGAAAATGTCAGTAAGACTGACTCGCTCACTCTTAAAAAGAAGTGTCGGTATGGCAATAGGGGCGAGTGGGAACACTACCACGAGACATTCACCAATTAGAACTTCCAATCAGAATCCCCACAAGAGAGAGCTGATACCAACGGGCGATGCGGCCGCTACTACTACTACTAGAGGACGCCACGGACAGCAGCGCCCCTAGCGGACATCCTTAATTATTAGCGCCAGCGTTCAGACGCATTTTCTTGTGCTTGTGCTGCTGGTATTTTCCAGCTTCCACCATATGATTCACTACCAGCTTTCTCTATGGAGAACCCATGGAGAGTAGCCGCTTACGCTCCGTTTAAGGATGGTATGATCTCTATCCCGGAGTGTGGAACTTGAAGGATTGAGGACTTCGAGTTTTATCCTCCGGGTTTGACGCAGCCTTTCATTGGCTATGCTAGGCTGACCGTAGCGGCGCTTACTAGGGAAGACAAGATCTCTAGGGAGAATGTTCTCTACAGTAGGGATCATGCTCAACGTGAATGGGTTCACTGCCTTGAGGACTGGGAGTGTACAAACACCAAGCTCCAGGCCTATAAGAGTCCTTTCACTATTTTTGCGACGGAAGAGGAGGCTTCCTCTTCCGTTGCTACAAAAATAGTAGAGACGACTCTTCAGGCAGTCCTCAAGGATGAGCCCATGCCACAGCTAAGGGAGGCGGAGTCTACTTCTCCGTCTTCCCAGCTTTTGGAGAATTGTGGGAGAACTTGCCAGCCACGTTCACGCTTGGTAAGCTCAAACCGGACTGCCCGCCAATGGACCAGTTCGGCGAAAAGCTCCCAAGGACTGCCTGATTCCTTGATTCAGGCGGAGTTCGACGCGCGAACTAGGTTTGGCAGGTCCCTCAATTCGCTGATCATAACAGAGATGGCTGCTCTCTCGTATGGCACGGAACCTTTGTTTAAAATCTTGGCCAAATCCCAGCTTCAGACGGTTCAGACGGATGCTTTCGATTTCTTCCAAGCTAGGAGGAATTGCCGAAAGCACGTTCTGCAGGAGTGCACTATTAGGCACGAGCCTAATAGACTCCTGGCTTCTAGCATGTGGGGAAAGGCGGATCCTTCTTCCCAGAGTCCGCTGTAAATGAAGTTACACCACGAGGCGGCTAGGCTCAACCAGAGCCTTAGAGCTAGGTGGGGTATTTCATCTAAGAGGAAGCAAGAATCCGTCCCCCCACTGCTGGTAAGAAACCAAAGGAGTCTGGTAAAAGGTTCCAGCCTTACCCAGAAACACCAGCAACAGCAGCAATTTGTTCAGGCCGTCCCGGTTACCCAACAGGGGACAACCTGCTACTTACTAAGCAGAACCAGCCCATCCTCCTGCTGTCTCCTCAGTCACAACCTTCGACCTCCTACGCACTCCCGCCGGCCTTCAACCCTACGTATGAAGGCAGGGCCACCCTCCCCCCCACCTTAACAGACAATCGAGAGGTAGGGGGAGAGGCTACTTTCGCCAGCGTTTGGCGCAGGGAGGGCGACAAGGAGTAAGCAGTTCAGAGGAGGGCGGGCGTGGTGGTCAACCCGCCCATCAACAATGAGGCTCCCCAGGTAGGAGGGAGGCTGTTCCTCTTCCGTCACAGGTGGGGGTTCAGCAATTGGGCACAGAGCATAGTGTCCAAAGGATTGGGTTGGAGTTGGATCAAAGATCCTCCTCCAATCAAATCATTCCGCCAAAAATAACCATCAAAGGAAATTGACAGATTATGCGGAGGAACTCCTTCAGAAAGGAGCTATTGCGAGAGTCAAGCATCTAAAATTTCAAGGTCGCTTATTCAGCGTGCCAAAGAAAAGGCTCAACAAAAAGAAGGGTAATCTTAGACTTGGTCAAAGCTAAACTCTTTCATTCGTTGCGACAAGTTCAAGATGCTTACCCTCTCGCAAGTAAGGACCTTACTTCCGCGTGGAGCCGTCACATGCTCCATCGATCTTACAGACGCATACTATCATATCCCTATAGCCAGACACTTCCGCCCATTCCTAGGATTCAGGCTAGGAAATCAGACATTCTCATTCAAAGTGATGCCCTTCGGTCTGAATGTAGCCCCCAGGGTATTCACGAAAATAGCAGAAGTGGTTGTGCAGCAATTGAGAAAAACTCAGGGAATCATGGTAGCAGCATATACCTCGACGATTGGTTGATCTGGGCACCAACAGTCGAGGTTCTCAAAGCCACCAAAAAGGTAGTTCACTTTCTGGAACATCTGGGGTTCCAGATAAACAAAACGAAATCCAGACTTACCCCGGAGTCTCGTTTTCAGTGGCTGGGAATCCAATGGGATTTTGTCTTCCCACAATCTGTCAATTCCAGTGGCCAAACGGAAGGAAATAGCAAAATTCTGTCAGAGCAATTTCTCAAATGCAAACAAAACATCAAGGAGAAGCCAGGAAAGAATCCTAGGGTCCCTTCAGTTTGCTTCGGTGACAGATATCCTCCTGAAAAGCAAGGCTAAAAGATATAAATCGAGTTTGGCGATCGAGAGCAAACGCCAAATCTCGAGACAAGTTGTCAGTAATTCCACAGATCCTTCGCAATCAAACTCCGTCCATGGTCAAAAGTAAAGAACTTAGCCAAGCGGGTACCCCTTCAATATCCCCTTCCAGTGTTAACCATTCACACGGATGCCTCCCTGTCCGGGTGGGGGATATCTCAGTTCAAACAGGTTCAGGGGACTTGGTCAGTCAATTTCGCCAGCTCCACATAAACGTTCTGGAAGCAATGGCAGTATTTCTTACCTTGAAGAGACTGCTTCCCCCGAAAAAGTCTCATCTAAGGCTAGTTTTGGACAGTGCAGTGGTAGTTCATTGCATCAACAGGGGAGGGTCCAAATCCAAGCATGTGAAACCATGTCATGATAGCCATCTTTGCCCTAGCAAACAAACACAAGTGGCATCTGTCCGCCACTCACCTGGCGGGGGTAAGAAATGTGATAGCAGACGCTTTGTCCCGGTCAGTCCCTCTGGAATCAGAATGGTCCCTAGACGACGGGTCATTCCAGTGGATATCCGGAGAGTCCCAGGTCTCCAAGTAGATCTCTTCGCCTCACAAGCGAACCACAAGCTCCCTTGCTATGTGGCCCCCAACCTGGACCCTCTGGCTTATGCCACGGACGCCCTGTCGTTAGATGGGATCAGTGGAGAAAAATTTATGTCCTCCAGTGAATCTCCTCTTGAAAGTCTTAAGCAAACTGAGGACTTTCAAGGGAATAGTAGCTCTGATTGCACCGGACTGGCCCAAGAGCAACTGGCATCTTCTTCTTCTGGAAATTGGGTCTCCGACCTCAACGGATTCCAATCCAAGCTGTCACAATCAGTACAAAGAGGACTGTGTTCGCTTCCTCAGGAATTCTTCAGACCTAACTTTATGGACTTCATGAAGTTTGCGGCTAATAAAAGATGCTAATATTGGTCCACAAAATATTCTCTAGAATCAGATAAGAGAGAGTCAACTATTAGACAATATGACTCAGCTGTTAAAAAATTAGCATCCTTCCTGAAAGAATCAAACACTACAACCATGACAGTTAATCTAGCTATATCCTTTTTCAGATCCTTGTTTGAAAAAGGTTTAGCAGCTAGCACTATTACTACTCATAAATCGGCTTTGAAGAAGATCTTTCAGTTAGGTTTTCAGATAGATCTGACTGAATCTTATTTCACGGTCTATTCCTAAAGCCTGTGCTAGACTTAGACCTTTCTCAAAGGCCTACTGCCAGTTTCATGGTTCTTAAATGATGTCCTCAAACTAGCTTCAGATACTGACAAACTCGTCTTCTGTACATCATAATGCTTCTTAGAAAGACATATTCTTATTAAGCCTAGCTTCAGGAGCTAGAATTTCAGAACTGTCGGCTCTATCCAGAGATGCGGGTCATGTGGAATTCCTCCCCTCAGGAGAAGTTCTGCTTGCTCCGGATCGTAGTTTTTTGGCTAAAAATGAGATCCTCTTGCAAGGTGGGCCCCTTGGAAAGTCATCCCACTTCCGCAAGACCCTTCTCTTTGCCCAGTATCTACTTTAAGAGCCTTTCTATCTCGTACATCCTCAAGATCCTCAGGTTCTCTCTTCATGAGAGAAAAAGGTGGTACTTTGTCAGTAAAAGGTATTAGACAACAAATCCTTTACTTCATTAAACAAGCCAATCTGATTCATTCCTAAAAGCACATGACATCAGGGGAGTAGCCACCTCAATTAATTACTTTCAACATATGAACTTTGAGGATCTTAAAAAGTATACTGGATGGAAATCTCCGACAGTCTTTAAACGTCATTATCTAAAGTCCTTGGAATCTTTAAAATTTTCAGCAGTAGCAGCGGGAAACATTGTTTCTCCTGATACTGTATAGTAGTTGTAGTACAGATCCAGTCTCCCTTTCTACCTACCTCATCCAACATGCCTCACCCTATCGCCATGCTACTCGGATATCCTAGCCTTAGCCGCTGAAATCATATTAGTGGATTGTCCCTTATTTTTTTGCTAGGGACATCCACACTTTGTACTGATAATGTACTTCAGTGTACCTACCCTTATTTTTATGCTAGGGTAGGACACAATGTGTTTGTATATTTTGTAAATAAGTTATCTAAGTAAATCTATTTTGTTAAAATTACACTGCATTTCTGGGCTCAGCTCGTGTCGCTGCGCGAAATATCCTTTAATCTATTATTTCTAGGGTAAATGTACTAACACATACCAGAGAATAAATAAAATAAAGAAAAAGGTCAGTATAACTGACTCGCTCACCCTCCAAGAGGGTGTCGGTATGAACACTAGGCGAGTGAGACCACTACCACGAGCCAAATACCAATAGAAATCTCCCACAACAAAAACCCTCCATGAGGAGAGCCGACCCACAGAGTGAGCAGCTCGTACTACTACTACTCCATCCCATGCTGCCAACTGCTGCGCCTCTGGTGGCCATCCTTTCAAGTTAGCGCACACGAGTCGGTTGTGATATTTTTCTCTCTGTGTGCCCTTTCGTGGATTTATCTATAATGGAGCGTGCAGCTATTGCAGCAGCTAAGTTAAGTACTCAGTAATTATGGTTAGTTAATTCTTTTCGGCCCTCAGTCAGTATTTGCCGTTTTTTAGGTATAAATACGAACTCGGGGTCGGAAGCATGGCAGCATGGTTCTGCCGCGTGGTGGGTTCGTTCTCGGTCTCCCATACCTAGAACTCCCCTTATATATGTACGCTCTATAATTATTCCGTTTTACTTAGGGTACTGTCTACTCTTGGTTTGCCATGCATGCATGTCTTTACCTTATGTAGGCTTCTTCTTTCCAGACCCTAGTCCCGGCTCTTAGTATCGGCCTACTGACTAGCTTTGAGTGGTAGACTTTCCTTCGGGTTAGTCGTACACTCCTGGATTTTTTTCTCCTACTTTATTGTTTTCTTTCTTTTATTTTATTTCCTTCCATGTATTTTGTTATGGTTAGGTTAGTTAGGCGTCTGGCTTAGCCTAGGTCCTCGGTCATCGAGCCTATGCTACCGCTCATCAGTTCGGTTGCTTCCTATAGCATCTCTCTGATCAGTCGGTTTTGGCCCAGTGGGTCTCTATGCTACCGCTTTTCAGTTCAGTTGCTTCCCGATAGCATCTCTCTGATCAGTTGGTTGGTCCTAGGCTTAGTTGTCTTATGTTAGTCTTACCGTCTCGTGGTCACTACGCGATCACGAGACAGCCAGACGCCTGCCCAGACGCCTGCCCAGTCCCCTTCCCCCCTCCTCTCGCTCTTCCATTGAGTCGGGGGAGGGTGGGTCGGTCTGCCCACGCTCGCTCCACATACCCGAGCATGCCTCCCTCTCCCCCCCTCAGGCGGAGGGGCCAGGGAGACGGGACAGACCCAGACTGGACGCGATCTCTCCGGCTCATCGGTCCGGCCGGTGGTAACGTGGTGGAGGGTACTGGCCTTTCCCCCCATCCGTTGCTTCCTGGTCGCTCCGGTTCGCTCGAGCCTGTATGTCTCCTCGCTCTTCCCGACCTTACTTGGACTCCTTTCCTGATCGGAGTCCTAGCATCTAGCGGGAAGATGTTAGTCCATCCAGTAGAGTGGACCGGAACATACAGTAGGTCCCTACTAACCTTACCGTATCGCTGAGTTACTACACTCCGCCACGCACTGGACTCGTTCCGGTTCAGTTGAGTTTTAGGTTTAAGTGTTATTAGATTAACTATATAGTTTATACTTAAGTACCTTAAACCTTCCCCCTTACCCTTACATGTCTTACCGGATATCTCCGGATTATAGCCTATTCAGGCGATGCAGGGGGGGGTATGCCCCAAAATTTTTTCCGAGCTCCGGCATGCAACGGAGTTCTTCTGTCCTTTAGCCTGTAAGTGTTATTCTTTAAGATACTCATGTGTCTTCCCACTTACAGGCACCAACTGTGAGCATCCGGGATGCGCCGCCACACTTCAGGACCCATGTGGACACGAAGTTTGCCGGTCCCATGCTCCATGCGCGACTCTGCACGGGGACATCCAGGTCTGGTACCATGAGACGTGTACCATATGTTACGATCTGGTGAGCCAGCTTTTAGAAGGGGTGAGTATTCCATCTCCGCTTCTGTTTAGTGCTTAGTTTTCATCATCCACTTTAACTTAAGGCATCTAAGTTTAAGTTATATTTAAGTTTAGTTTTAAGTGATTCTTAAATCTAATCTTCGCCCTCTCTTCCAGGCGCCGGCAGTGAAAGATACCGCTCTGGCAACCCTGCGGGCCTGGGTCGGCGGTTTTGGGAAGAACGCGCCAAGGGTATGCCCTACATCTTGGAGAAGCGGTTGGCGCTGTTAATCTCCCCGGAGGCAAGGCGACAGGATACGTCGACCCAGTAGAGGCGGCCCCACTACTATCGCCTTCATCCAACAACAGCTGGCTGCCTCATTAACCGACCAAGACCAGGATATCTCCACGGACGTCGCGACTTTAGATATTAATGTGGAACCTATGGTAGTGTAGACGACCTGTTGGTCGAGGTAGGTATGGTGGACACCCAAGGGTGTCACCCTTGGGTGTGACTGTTTCTTCTACTCCTGCAACCTCTCCATCCTTCCAAGGCTTTACAGGCGATGAATTATATACTCCTCCTGACGCTTCGGTTAGACCTAAGGTCAAGGGTCAAGCAGTGAAAATCCTTGACTAAGACGTCGTCGTCTTCTAAGAAGTCGACTTCGGCGTCTTCCTCCTCACGTAAGTCTCCGGCTGGCAATCCCGGAGCAGATAGGTCTAAAGCTTCTGGCTGCCGGCTCTAAGTCCCTCGAGGAGTAAATCCTCTAGAGAGAGATCTCGCACCCCGGCAGAGTCACCAGTTCCGCTACCCTTAGTTCCGGTTCAGAGCCACCCCTCCACCTCCGCAGCAGCTCCGGCCTTGGACTCCAATGCTGGCCTGTTGCAACAGGTGGGCGACCTGGTTGGGTCCTTAAAGAGTAGCATGGAAACAAAATGATCTCTCGTCTGTCGGATAGGATTACTTCCCAGGGACTCCATTATAGCCGGACTGAGAGAAGCCCCTCTAGCCTCTCCTTCACTTTCCAATACGAGTGGAACTCAGCTTCCTCCGTATGACTCACTACCTCCGTTCTCGATGAACAATCCATGGAGAGTAGCATCATACGCCCCCTTCCAAGACGGTCTCATCTCCATAACAATTGAATTCGGAACTCGAAGGATAGAGGACTTCGAGTTCTTTCCGGAAGGCCTCCAGCCTCCGTTCATAGGCTACGCAAGGCTTACAGCTTCAGCCATGGTTCGGGATGATAGGGTACCAAAGGAGACAGTTCCTCTATTCACGAGACCAGGCTCAGAGAGAATGGCTCAGATGTTTAGAGGACATGGATTGTTCTAATACCAGGATACAACCTTTCAAGAGTCCCTTTACCATTTTCACAATGGAGGAGAGTACCCCGCTCCCGTTCCTGACAAGATCGCTAGGTTCTACCATCCCAGCGGCCAGAAGGGGGAATCCATGCCTCAATTAAAGGAAGCAGATCCCACATCTCCGTTGCTCCCCTCAGCCGGAGAATTGTGGGAGGACTTGCCAAACTTCTCAGCTGGCAAACTCAAACCGGAACTGTGCTATGGAGCAGTTGGTGAAAAGCTACCCAGGCTCCCAGATAGCCTTATTCAGGCTGAATTTGACGCGAAATCGCGATTAGCCAGATCGATTAACTCTATGGCTATGTCCGAGGTAGCAACCATAGCTTATGGCTCAGAACCGCTTTTTAAGCTCATGACCAAAGCCCTGACTCAAACGGTACAGTCGGATATGTTTGAGTTTGGCCACTGCTAGAACGAATTGTAGGAAGCATGTCCTGCAAGAGGCAACCATTCGACATGAGCCGAATAGGTTACTCTCGTCTAACATCTGGGGAGCAGATCTCTTCCCAGAAGCTATGGTGAAGGAAGTACAGTCAGAGGCTACGAGGCTAAACCAGAGCCTTAAGGACCGTTGGGGCCTTACGGCTAAGAGGAGACAAGACTTAACACCTAAAGGTAAGGGACAGAGGAAACCTAGGCATTTCCATCCTTACCAGAAAAAGCAGCCACGCTTTCCTCTGCAAGTTCCAACGGTGCCCTTAGTGCAAACTGCCCAACCTTCCACCTCTAAGGCTCAATCACAGCCAATTTATGTGATATCCCCTCAGCCTCAGCCCTCCACCTCTACGCCATCTCCCCAGCTTACAATCAAGCCTTCGAGAGTCAAGCTTCGCAGAAGTAGATCCGCTCGGGTAAGGGAGGCAGAGGTAAGCGTTCCTTTCGTCGGAGAGGATCGGGAGGCCCCTTTAACAGGGGAAAGCACTTCAGAGGAGGCCGAGGCGGTTACCAGAACCAATGAAGAACTTCAGGTAGAGGGAGGCTGTTTCACTTTCGCCACCGGTGGAACTTCAGCGAATGGGCTCAGAGCATAGTGTCAAAGGCCTGGGTTGGAGCTGGTTGACGAACCCACCTCCATCCAGACCTTTCCGTCAACTTCCTTCCAAGGAATTGACAGAGTACGCAGACGACCTCCTTCAGAAAGGAGCTATAGCGAGAGTCAAGAGATTAAAATTTCAAGGTCGCTTGTTCAGCGTGCCAAAGAAAGGCTCACAAAAAAGAAGGGAATCTCTTAGACTTGTCCCGCTTAAACTTAGCCATCCGCTGCGACAAGTTCAAGATGCTCACGATCTCACAGGTGCGGACCTTTACTATTCCCCGTGGGGGCCGTCACCACCTCTATCGATCTTACAGACGCCTACTCTCATATCCCTATTGCCAAGACAACTTCCGTCCATATCTGGGTTTTCAAGATAGGAGACCAGACATTCTCCTTCAAGGTAGTCCCCTTCGGACTCAACGTGGCACCCAGGGTGTTCACGAAACTAGCGGAAGTGGTAGTACAACACTCAGATCGCAAGGGATTTATGGTAGTAGCGTATCTCGACGATTGGTTGATCTGGGCTCCAACAGTCGAGGAATGCAACAGAGCTACACTGAAAGTGATTCAGTTTCCTGGAATATCTAGGCTTCAAGATAAACAGGACCAAGTCAAGACTCACTCCAGAGTCAGACTTTCAGTGGCTGGGCATTCAATGGAATCTATCCTCCATACTCTGTCGATTCCATCAACCAAAAGGAAAGAAATAGCGAAGTCAGTCAAGCAATTTCTAAGTCACAAACTGGCGTCAAGGAGAGCTCAGGAGAGGTATCCTGGGTTCTCTCCAGTTTGCATCAGTGACGAACGTCTTAATGAAAGCCAAACTGAAAGACCTAACCAGAATTTGGCGCTCACGAGCAAATGTCAGGTCCAGGGACAAACTATCCTCAGTCCCTCTGATTCTAAAGAATCGACTTCGCGCCGTGGGCGAAAGTCAGAATTTGTCAGTGTCAGTACCCCTTCTTCAGTTCCCTCCACCAGGATTACCATCCACACAGACGCGTCCTTTAAGCGGTTGGGGAGGGTATTCCCTCCCAGGTCCAAAAGGTTCAAGGAACTTGGTCACCTCAGTTCAGTCAGTTCCATATAAACGTAATACTGGAGGCAATGCAGTGTTCTTGACTCTAAAAAGGTTGCGCCCACCAAAGTACTCCCACATAAAGCTAGTTCTGGACAGCGCAGTGGTAGTACATTGTATAAACAGAGGAGGCTCCAAGTCACGTCATCTAAATCATGTGATGGTAGCCATCTTCTCCCTGGCAGACAAGTTCAGTTGGCATCTCTCCTCCACTCACATAGCTGGAGTGAGAAACGTCATAGCAGACGCGTTATCCCGATCAGTACCCCTAGAGTCGGAATGGTCACTGGGACAAACAGTTCGTTCCAATGGATCCTCCAAAGAGTCCAGGGCTACAGGTTGGATCTCTTCGCGTCCCAAGCGAATCACAAACTCCCCTGTTATGTAGCCCCCAACCTGGACCCTCTGGCTTATGCCACGGACGCCCTGGCTCTAGACTGGAACAACTGGAAGAAGATTTATGTCTTCACCCCCAGTGAATCGTCTTATGAAAGTTTTAAACAAACTCAGGACGTCAAGGGTCAAGTGGCTCTAGTAGCCCCAGACTGGCCGAAGAGCAATTGGTATCCCCTAATTCTGGAGCTGGGCCTTCGTCCTCTCGGTCGGATCCCCAATCCCAGGCTCTCCCAGTCAGTACAAACGAAGACTGTGTTCGCTTCCTCAGGGATTCTCAAAACCCTAACTTTATGGATTTCATGAAGTTTGCGGCAAAAAGAGATGCGAAATATTGACCCTCAGAATATTCTCTTCCTGGAATCCGATAAAATGGGATTCAACTTTGAGACAGTATGATGCTGCTGTCAAAAAGTTAGCAATCTTCCTGAGAGAATCTGATATTAGAATCATGACAGTTAATTCAAGCTATATCCTTTTTCAGATCCTTATTTGAAAAACGGTTTAGCAGCTAGCACGATTACGACAAACAAGTCAGCCTTGAAAAAGATATTTCAATTTGGGTTCAACATAGACTTGACGGATTCCTACTTCTCGTCTATTCCTAAGGCATGTGCTAGACTTAGACCTTCTGTAAGGCCTACGTCAGTTTCATGGTTCTTAAACGATGTTCTAAAACTGGCTTCAGAAACCGATAATGACACATGCTCGTTATAATGCTCTTAAGGAAAACACTGTTTTTATTAAGCTTAGCTTCAGGCGAGCAAGAATTCAGAACTGTCGGCTTTGTCCAGAGATCCGGATCATATTCAATTCCTTCCCACAGGGGAGGTACTACTTTCTCCGGAACGTAGCTTTTTAGCAAAGAATGAAGACCCTTTGATGAGGTGGGAACCTTGAAGGTACTACCCCCTTCCACAAGACGTATCTCTTTGCCCAGTTACAACTTTACGAGCCTTTCTGTCCAGGACCTCCTCATCCTCATCGGGTGTCCCCTCTTTAAGAGGGAAAAGGTGGAACTTTATCCATTAAAGGCATCAGGCAACAAATCCTGTACTTTATTAAGCAAGCCAATCCTGACTCTTTCCGAAAGTACATGATGTCAGGGAGGGCAGTAGCCCACCTCAATTAATTATTTCCAACACATGAACTTCGATGAGTTGAAAAAGTATACCGGATGGAAATCGCCGACAGTGTTCAAAACGCCATTACCTTAAGTCCTTGGAAGCTCTGAAATTTTTCAGCAGTAGCAGCGGGAAACATAGTTTCCCCTGATTCTAGTTAAATTGTAGTAGAAGATTCAGTCCTCCTTTCTACCTGCTTCACCCAACAGTTTCGTCTATTCCTACCGTGTTCATTTACATTCAACCTGGGTGTCTTAGCTGCTTATATGATGATGTAGTGTGTGCCCCCTATTTTTTGACTAGGGACACTCACAGATAGATGATTATGGATTTTTGATCTCATGGATGTTACCCCCCTATTATTTTTTTAGCTAGGGGATACATCTCATTTATAATGGTTATGGGTTTTGTATATTAAGTCATATGCATTCCTTATATATTATCCTTGTTGTTTAATTTGTTCATTTGATTATTTTAATGCTATTATATTTTGATACATGCCTTTACACAGATACCATTTTGTTACATGTAAGCCAATTTACCTCTGTACATATGTAATTACCTTATGATAAGAAACATGTTTAGAATTAAGGGTAATTTAAGCATATTTCTATTTTGTATCACTGTGTATTTGTATCTTTTTTAGCAATTATATTCTTTTTTATATTTACTTTATTTTTTATTTGAGACCTATTCTGATTTATTTTATTACTTTTGTTTACAATCTTGTGCTATTTCTCTGGTACGATTTCGCGCAGCGACACGAGCTGAGCCCAGCAGGGAGGGTTTTTATTTTGACGTAAGGAAAAAATCTATTTCTGGGCGATTGGCTCGTGTCGCCAGCGAAATCCCACCCTACCCATCCCTTCGCCCAAGATTGTCTGCTAACTTCAGGATGGCCACCAGAGGCGCAGCAGTCGGCAGCATGGGATGGAGTAGTAGTAGTACGAGCTGCTCACTCTGTGGGGTCGGCTCTCCTCATGGAGGGTTTTTGTTGTGGGAGATTTCTATGGTATTTGGCTCGTGGTAGTGGTCTCACTCGCCTAGTGTTCATACCGACACCCTCTTGGAGGGTGAGCGATGTCAGTTATACTGACCTTTTTTTCTTTATTTTATTATTCTCATGGTATGTGTTAGTACATTTACCCTAGAAATAATAGATTAAAGGATATTTCGCTGGCGACACGAGCCAATCGCCCAGAAATAGATTTTTCCTTACGTCAAAATCTTTCCCTTTATTATAATTTACTGTGTTTACTGTAATTTTAAGTACTTTACATTACTAACTTTCTTTTATGTTTACTGTTTAGAATAAGTTAGACTTAAGTACTTAGTTTTTTATATGCTGTAATTGATTTACTTATATTATATCCCTCATTTTTACAACTGCTTTTCATTTGTCCTTTTTTCCCATCTTGTCTGTTTCTCTGGTACTCTTTCATAGGCCGACACGAGCTGGAGCCCAGAAAAGGGGATTTTGACGAAGGAAAAATCTATTTCTGGGTGATTGGCTCGTGTCGCCCTATGAAACCCCACCCTGTATTCTTTGCCCCCCCCTGCAGGACAAAGATGTTTTAGATTAAGGATGTCCGCTAGGGGTACGCTGCTGTCCGTGGCGTCCTCTAGTAGTAGTAGTAGCGGCCGCATCGCCCGTTGGTATCAGCTCTCTCTTGTGGGGGATTCTGATTGGAAGTTCTAATTGGTGAATGTTGTGGTTGTGTTCCCACTCGCCCCTATTGCCATACCGACACTTCTTTTTAAGAGTGAGCGAGTCAGTCTTACTGACATTTTCTTAATGTTTGTTTTTCCTCTGGTAATTTAGATTAATTTTACCTAGAAAGAATGATATTAAGGATCCTTTCATAGGGCGACACGAGCCAATCACCCAGAAATAGATTTTTCCTTCGTCAAAATCCCTTTTATGTTCCCTTTACATTCCACCCAATAGCATGTCTCCCAAGAGAACTTGATATACTTGATGGAGCAACTACCAGAGCCATTTCTTCTACTTGGTGACTCAATAGTAGACATCCATTGTGGGGGAGGATGTAACATCAAATCAAAAAGGGAATATGATGGCATCTTTAATAGAAACTGAAGATATAGGTCTTCTTAATACTGGAGAACCTACTCATTACCACATTCAGACAGGCACCGTCTCCTGCATCGACCTTTCAATATGTAGCTCCAACTGCAGTGTTGATTTTTGTTGGAGAACAAGTGATGACTGCATACCAGTGACCATTCTCCAATTGTGATCGACACCAATGATGGTCCACCTATCCCGAGATCACCACGGTGTGCTTGGTTGAAGCAAAGTTGGAGAAAATTCAAAGATTTGAGTGAGTTGGAGGGGGATGCAAAGATTTTCCAAGTGTAGGTGATGCCATTGATCTACTCAATGGAACATTACATACTGCAGGTCTACACTCAATTCCTCGAACTAAAGGACTATTCAGGAGACGGCCAGTACCATGGTGGTCAGAAGACCTAAGGTTGTTACACCGAGCTACAGGTCATCATTGACCAGGTGCCGTAGACATCGCCACCTTGGACAATGTCATAATTTACAAACAGTGTTAGGGCACGATTTCGAAAAGCCATGAAAGCTGCCAGAAGACAAGCATGGGGCCGGATGGATATGTATCCTCTATTAACAGCAGAGAACACCAGTCTGTAGCATTTAGGAAGAAAATAAGAAAAATTCAGGGTAAAGTTTACAACCCAGCCTCCTCCTCCAGTACTTAATTGAATAATAATCATGTTACTGATGCCACAGAAATTAGTGATATGTTTTCTGAACACTTTGCTCGAGTCTCTGAAAAATCAGATAGTTCCCCAGGACATCATTTCAGAATGATGGAAGAACAACAGGTACTTGACTTTTTCATCAAACAAAGCTGAATCATATAATATGCCTTTTTTCTGAAAGGGAATTTGACTCTGCTTTAGCTAGGAGCAAGAACACTGCCCCTGGTCCAGATGAGATTCCTTATGAAATGTTTAAACACATTTCAAAGAACACAAAACTTTTTTCAATAAGTATTATCAATAGAATATGGGATGAAAGCAGCTACCCTAGCATATGGGGAATTAGCTACAATGCTACCATTCCTTAAGCCTGGAAAAAGATCCTCTCTCTGCAGCAAGTTTACCGCCCCATTGCTTTAACATGTTGTTTATGTAAAATGATGGAAAAAATGGTAAATGTAAGACTGATGTGGTATCTAGAGCACAACCAATATTCTAACGCTGTCTCAGTGTGGTTTTCGAAAAAATGCACTCCACCCTGGACATCTACTGCAACTCGAAGCCTCTGTCTGTGAAGCCTTTGGCTCCAAGCAACACCATGTGACAGTGTTTTTTGATATAGAAAAGGCATATGACACTGCTTGGAGACATGGGATTCTGAAGACTATGCATAATAGTGGTCTACGAGGCAAATTACCTTTATTTGTGAAATCCTTTTTACATCGTAGGTATTTTAAAGTTAAAGTTGGCAGTACTTTATCAGAGAAAAAGTGCCAAGAAGAAGGTGTTCCCCAGGGTAGTGTTCTCAGTGTAACACTTTTCGCTCTGGCCATAAACAGTGTTGCAGCTGTCATTCCAAGAGAGGTTTTTAAAGACACTGTTTGTGATGACTTGTCAATATCCTTTGCTGCCACCCGGATGACTGTAGCAGAAAGAAAGCTACAATTAACAATAAATAAAATAGTAAGTTGGGCTGAGAAACAGGGTTTTAAAATCTCTGTAAGCAAGACTACTACTGTCCACTTCTGTCGGATCAGGGGAGTGCATCCTGATCCAGACCTCTATTTGTATGGCTGTAGAATCCCATGTGTAGAACAAGCACGCTTTCTAGGCCTAGTTTTTGACAGTAGGTTGACTTGGTCCCCCATATAAACATATCAAAGCAAAGAGCTAGAAGCTCACACATTTTCTTTGAAGGTGCTTTCTCACACCAGTTGGGGAGGCTTGATAGAAATCTGTTACTAAAGCTTCAATAAATCCCTAATCTTGTCAAAGCTGTCATATGGTTGTGAAGTTTATTCTTCAGCCTCCTCATCTAACTTGAGAATTTTAGATTCTGTGCATTCATTCAGGTATTCGTATAGCCACAGGAGCTTTACCGGTCGTCACCAATACCTAGTATGCTAGTTGATGCAGGAGAGATGCCCCTTGAACTCTATCGCCAGTCATCATTACTTAGGTACTGGTTTTAGAGTGCAAAGACTCCCCAAAATCTCTGGCATTTGCTGTGGCAAGTAGAAATATTTTTAACGGTTTTTATGAAAGTCATCCAAGGTATCCCACTCCTTTTAGCTATAGAATTAAAATATTTTAGAGGATACGAATATTAAAAAATTTCCCATTATCCCCTTGTGTATCCAGTACTCCTGCTGGAGGTTACCTGATGTGAAATTCTGCAGGTACTTCAGTGGAGCAAAGAGGGATAAATCTGATGAGGAAATGAGGTCCATATTTTTTAGAGCATGTATCAGAGCATGTAGATACAAGTTTTATATTTACTGATGGCTCTAAGTCCAATGCTGGCGTTGGATATGGGGTTTTTAGCGAATCTTTTAACCGAAGAGGTGCACTTCCTTCTGTTGCCTCAAACTTTACAGCTGAATTGTATGGCGGCCATCCTAATAGCACTGGAACATATTACAACACTCCCGGTTTGTAGCTATACAATATTTTGTGACTCCAAAAAGTGCCCTACAGTCCCCTGGAAGTCTTTAATACTGATCATCCTTGGTGTTGAAGATCTTGCAGTGGATTTTTTTTGCACCAAAATAGAGGCAGCATTGTTTCATTTTGTTGGGTTCCCGCCCATGTGAACATATCGGGAAACTAAGAGGCAGACAAGCTAGCCAAATCAGCAGCGCAAACTTTGGTACCGAGAAAATGCCCTGTTCCATATCGAGATACATTCTATGATATTATGGAAATCCATCCAGCAGTTATGGGTTACTTCAGTGGGACAGAGTAGGCCCCAATAAAATGAAAGAAATTACTAGTGAGACACACCCTTAGGAAATATGACCTAATACCAAGGAAGTGGGAGATTGTATTGTGTAGATTACGTATTGGCCATACGCGTTTGAAATGCTCATGCTATATGATGGATGGGGAGAATGAGCCCTTCTGTGACGATTGCTTAGTTCCACTAACCGTTAGGCATTTGCTGGTTGAGTGTCCCAGTCTGGTGGAACTTAGGAATCGTTTTTTAGGTTATAGTAGTGGAGCAGGGGGTAATTATAGCATGGCAAAACTGTTGGGAGAAAGCGCATGTATTAATAACATTATCTCTTTTATCAAAGAAGCTGGTCTTCTCAAATATATCTGACAGCTGTGCTGTCTTAGTATATACATTGTTTTTTCTTTTTAATAGTTTTGTTTTAACTGTTATGTGATCAATCACAATTCTTTTTATCGAATATTTTTATTTATTTTTTATTTTATCAGAAATTTAATTTATTTTTTTAAATCAAATTTATATATATCTCATAAAGATAAAGTTATTTGGAATGTTGTATAATATGAAAGTTAAAAGATCACATTTAGTATTCGGCGTCGGTGACCCTGGTAGTTGTGACGCCAGATAACTCTCAATCAATCAATCAATTCTGCTGGTCCTCCTGCTCCTTCGGGAGCGGGGCCCGTCTCCCCTTCCGCAAGGAAGAGATAGGCGGGGACCAGAGGAGTTGTACCGGTTACCACTGGTACTTCCTCGCCTGGTGCCAGCGGCGATGCCGCTACGCCAGGTTCCGGCTCGGTCTCTCGTTCGCGAGAGATCCCGAGTGTACGCTCTCCCTCGGGATACCGTGCAGCCAAAGTTTCAGCACCAGAGTTCGCTCGGCGCCAAGACCGCGGCACGGAGCAAAAGGCTAGTGAGAGCCGCTCAGGTTACTCTCGCCAGGCCAGCGGCCGCTCTCGCAGCGACCAGCTGGTAACCCAGGTTCCCCCCTAAGAAGGCTCCTTCGGGAACTTCTAAGGGCCTGTCTCACTCTAGTGGGACGGGGGGGTGGTCCTACTGCTGGTCCTCCTGTTCTTTCGAGAACAGGGACCGTCTCTTCCGCAAGGAAGAAGAAGACGGGGACCAGAGGAGTATCGGCTACCACCAATACTTCCTCGCTTGGCATTAGCGGCGCTGCCGCTACGCCAGGTACCGGCTCGGTCCCTCGTTTGCGAGAGTTCCCGAGTGTATGGTCTCCCGCGCGCGGGAGACCGTGCAGCCAAAGTTCTGGCGCCAGAGCTCGCTCGGCGCCAGGACCGCGGCACGGAGCAGTAGGCTGGTGAGAGCCGCTCAGTTGACTCTCGCCAGACCAGCGGCCGCTCTCGCAGTGACCAGCTGATAACCCGGGTAGATGTGACGGTCCCTGACTGGCCACAGGCTGATGCTGGGAAGAGGTTCCCTCCCCCGATCATTGGCACCAGCCTAGGCTGGTACCAGCGGTTCGACGTGCTGCAAGAACACGCACTGGTCTCACCGCGACAGTGGTCTCTGCAGGTCTCCCGACCGCCGCTCCCACAGGGACCGGACGGTTAGGGGGACCAGCAGTAGCCCTTCTGACACACAAGATCGGAGCCGCTGTTCTCTGTCCAGCCGTTTCCCCAGGGAAATGACTCGACTAGGCCTGCAGGTTGGTGGTGATCGCCTGCAGCCCCCCAAGCCTGCTGGTCCTGCCAGCGAGCGGAAGGGGAGCGTCGGGTCTTCTTCTCCCGTGCCTTCAACTTCCTCGGTTTACACGGGGAAGAGCGAGGCACAGCGGGGTGATCGTGAGGGGCGTCCCCCGCACGATCCCGTCACAACGCCGTATGTGCTAGGCACGATCTTCGGACCGACCAGGACGTACGTGCAAGTGGCAGGAGGAGACCGAGAGGGGTCTGTAGCTGTTCCCCCTCCTGAAGGGGGAGGTTGTCGGAATATGCTCTTGTTCGAGGGGCTTGACGGTCCCACTCCGCAAGATGCTATGACTTCCGAGATCCAGAGGAACTTGACCGAGGTTATTGCGCTGATTCGTCAGCACAAGTATCTCGGCAAATTATCGCCGCTCCCACCAGAAGGGCCGCGTCACGGCTCAAGTCTTTCTGGAGCCCGAAGAGGGAACCAGACTTGATGGTAAGAGCTTCTCGACTCGGTTCTGGACCAGGTAGAGCCTCTCGTCTCCGGACGGGATGGCTTGCTCAGGTCTAGCCGGTCGAGCAAGCTACTTCCACCTCCTCTGCCGCGACAGCAGCGTTTTTTTGGAGTATTGCAGCTCTTCTTCCCCCCCTTCGGTCCTCCTGAGAGGTTTCGACCTCGACGAGGACTGGACTGAGCCAGGGGACGGTTTTGGCTCTCCTGTCAGGTGTCGATCAGCCCCACCCTGACGACGTTCACAGTGGTGGCAGATGCTTACCTACAGTGCGAGTTCGTAACCCTCCTCGGGCGGGGAAGGGGGGGGGGGGCAGGAAGGCCATCGCCGCAAGGTGATGGCTGCTCCTGCTCTCGTCTCCAACTGCTAGTTCCGCTGGAAAGGCGAGCAATATCCATTTCCTCCCCCATTCCCTCTCTCCTTACGGCTACGAGGGAAAGGGGTTAGATCCTACAGAGACTTCTCTGTAGGATCCCACAATTGGGGACTGCTCTACCGGGGGGACCTTCAGGTCCTACCTGACGTAACCCCGGTGGTGGAGGAGGGACCCTGCACCATCTCCGATTTCTACGGGAATTGAGAGGACCACCAACCGATATTCGTTTAACGAATCCAGTGGGGGTTTCGCTGGGTGCTTAGAATTCTGCGGAATTTCTAGCATACTCAGGCGAGACCACTGTCCAAAGGGAGTTAGACGAGTATTCCCGATAATTGTTACCACGATAATCGGGGATCTCGCCGAATGCTCGAATTCCTGGGATTCTTAGCGTTGGAAGAAGACTGCCGCCGAAGGAAGATATCTCACAGTAGGCGGCCAACCCTGGAATAGAGAGAACAGACGGGAGCATCTAGTTGTTCCGACACTAATACAAACCCTCGGTCCTTTAAGAAAAGGAAGTAGCTAGCGGCAGCTGGAACGGTCGTAAGCTTCGAACAAGGGGAGAACGGTAGTTAACTGCTTGTCCGACAGTGCGCGCACCGCGCGCCTGAGAGGTGAAGAATCACTTTTGCTTTCGGCCGCGGGTGTGAAGGACGTGTTCGTCATTGCTCTCTGCCCGCTTCATCGTCGTATGCTTTGTTTATATTGTGTTTACTACTAACGGTTTGTTTGAGTTGAAAATGAAACTGTAAGTACTCTGTTTTCATTTTCATTACTTAATTATGGGTCAAGATGGAGCTATCGCCGTAGATACGGCGGTTTCCGCTCTTTTCATGAAATTATGTCTCGGTGCCGAGGGCGGGATCGCACTCGCGACGAGTCATGTATTTTGGGCGAAAGTGTGTAATTAAATATGTAAGTACTCCTTTCATTATATTTTTGCCCTGTGCGTTCGTTGCCGAGAGTGTGAAGGCGCTCGGCACGAGCCTCTTATTTTGTATAATAGATTGCAATGAAAGTGGAATCGCGATTGCAGTATTCTTTTTCATTTTCATTTATTATTTAATTGCATCAATTTTCATTTTGGATCAATTTCCGCTCTTACCCGGAAATTGATCCTTCCCATTTTCATATATATTTTATGATAGCATCATATTATTGGATCAAGTTTCTGCTCTTACCCGGGATTTGATCCTTCTCCTTTTAATTTTGTGTGAAAGTGAAATCGCAAGTGCGGTATTCTTTTTCATTTTCATATATTATTATGATTGCATAATTTTCATTTTGGATCAAGGTTCCGCTCTTTCCCGTGATTGATCCTTCCCCTTTTATGTTGTGTGAAAGTGAATCGCAAGTGCAGTATCCTGTTTCATTTTCAGATTATTGTCCCGGCTGTGTGGGGGTGGGGGAAGCAAAGATCTGCCAAGAAGTCGTCGGAAGCTCTCCTGCAACTCCCTTGGTAACCGATTCTTCGTCTTTTTTCCTGCCCCCCCTCTCAGCTCCCACGAATGGCACCTTTCCCTTCGGGGGGGATCCTTCTCCTCGCCCGAACTGTCGAGCGTGGAGGAGGGCTCTCAGTGCCCGATGTACAATTGTTTTCGGGGTCTCCCGTTTGTTCGGGGTGGGACCACCCCCCGCGCACGCGCGAGGGTACCCCTCCACTAATCACTCTTTTGTTGCTTCCGCAGAACGAGTAACCTGGGACAAGTGTGGGCGTCCTTGGGTCTGCAGGGCGTGCCTAGTGTCCAGGGGTTGTTTCAGCGTCTGGCGGGGGCGGGGGCGGTCACCCATGGAGCGGTGACCACCATATCACTACCCCAGGGTACGCCGCCCCTCCTCTACTTGTGATACCCCGCATGTGATGACGGTGACGCTGACAGCCGCCGTTCAAAGGCCGATCGCTGCCATACCGAGGAGGGGTGTGCCGCTCCACCTGGGTTCTTTGTGCTGCCGACCCCAGACTTCCGCTGCCCAAACCTCCCCTGGACCTGCCACTGGTACCCAGGATGTCGATGGCTGAAGCTAAGCCTCCTGGGTTACCTGACTTGCCTGCCGTACCGGCCGTACCTGCCGCTACCGCTATTCTTGCTGCTGGCCCAGCCGCTCTTGCCGCTCCTGCTGTTCCCGCTCCTGCCCACGTCGTTCCTGTCCACGGTGCTGCTGCCCCAGACTCAGGTCCTTCCGGACAGGTGCAGCCGGGCCGTGTTGCTTCGGCAATTGCCCCGGCTCCGTCCTGGATGAAGGATCTGACGTCTGTCCTGCGGGAGCTGACGAAGAAGAAGAGGAAGGTGTCGTTGTCGTCGTCTTCGTCGTCTGCTGCCGCCTCTTCCCCTTTGACTTCTAAAGCTACCAAGCCGAAGAAGAAGAAGGCTGCCTCCCCCCCCTAAGAAGGCTCCTTCGGGAACTTCTAAGGGCCCGTCCCACTCTAATGGGACGGGGGGTCCTTCTGCTGGTCCTCCTGCTCCTTCGGGAACAGGGCCCATCCCCCCTTCCGCAAGGAAGAAGAAGACGGGGACCAGAGGGGTACCGGCTACCACCGGTACTTCCTCGCCTGGTGTTTGCGGTGCTGCCGCTACACCAGGTTCCGGCTCGGTCTCTCGTTCGCGAGAGGTTCCGAGTGTACGGTCTCCCGCGGGAGACCGTGTAGCCAAAGTTTTGGCGCCAGAGTTCGCTCGGCACCAAGACTGCGGCACGGAGCAGAAGGCTGGTGAGAGCTGCTCAGGTGACTCTCGCCAGGCCAGCGGCCGCTCTCGCAGCAACCAGCTGGTAACCCGGGTTTCCCCCCTAAGAAGGCTCCTTCGGGAACTTCTAAGGGCTCGTCCCACTCCTGTGGGACGGGGGGGGATCTTCTGCCGGTCCTCCTGCTCTTTCGGGAACAGGGCCCGTCTCCCCTTCCGCAAGGAAGAAGAAGACAGGGACCAGAGGGGTACCGGCTACCACCGGTACTTCGTCGCCTGGTGTTTGCGGCGCTGCCGCTACGCCAGGTTCCGGCTCGGTCTCTCGTTCGCGAGAGGTTCCGAGTATACGATCTCCCGTGGGAGAGCGTATAGCCAAAGTTTTGGTGCCAGAGTTTGCTTGGCGCCAGGACCGCGGCACGGAGCAGAAGCTGGTGAGAGCCGCTCATGTGACTCTTGCCAGGCCAGCGGCCGCTCTCGCAGCGACCAGCTCGGTAAACCATGGTAGACGTGACTGTCTCTGACCAGCCACGGGCTGAGGCTGGGAAGAGGTTCCCCCCTCCCGATCATTGGTGCCAGCCTCGGCTGGTACCAGCGGTATGATGCGCCGCGAGGACACGCACCGGTCTCACCGCGACATTGGTCTCTGCAGGTCTCCTGACCGCCGCTCCCACAGGGACCGGGCGGATAGGGGGACCAGCAGCAGCTCCTCTGCACACGAGATCGGGGCCGCTATTCTCGGTCGAGCCGTTTCCCTGGGAAACAGCTCGACTAGGCCTGCAAGTTGGCGATCGCCTGGTCGGTCGGAAGATCGTACCTGGTACTTGCGGCGTCGTCGTGACGGGATGTGGGGCATGGCTGCAGCCCTGCAAGCCCGCTGGTTCTGCCAACGAGCGAAAGAGGAGCGTCATGACTTCCTCTCCTGTGCCCTGCCAACTTCCTCGGGATTTGCCCAGGAAGGAAGAGCGAGGCACAGCGGGGTGATCGTGAGGGGCATGCCCCGCACAATCCCGTCACGACGCCGCAAGTACCAGGTACGATCTTCCGACCGACCAGGACGTACGCGCAAGTGACAGGATGAATCCGAGAGTGGTCTATCGCAGTTCCCCCTCCTTAAGGGGGAGGTTCTCGGAATGCTCTTGTTCGAGGGGCTTGACGGTCTTACTCTACAAGATGCTGTGACTTCTGAGATCCAGAGGAATTGTACTGAGGTTATTGCGCTGATTCGTCAGCACAACGACCTCGGGGAAACATCGCCGCTCCCACCAGCAGAGCCCGCGTCACGGCTCAAGTCGTTCTGAAGCCCGAAGAAGGGAACCCAGACTGACGGTGGGCTTGCCGCGATCGGAGCTTCTCGACTTGGTTCTGGACCAGGTAGAGCCTCTCGTCTCCGGACAAGATGGCTCGCTCAGGTCTGGCCGGTCGAACAAGCTAATTCCACCTCCTCTACTGCGACAGCGGCGTTTCTACAGAGTATTGCAGTGCTCCCCCTCCCCCTCCTCAGTCCTCCTGAGAGGTTTCGACCTCGATGAGGACTGGAATGATCAGAGGACGATATCGTCTCTCTCCTGTCAGGTGTCGATCAGCCCCACCCAGACGACGTTGACAGTGGCGGTAGATCCTTACCTACAATGAGAGTTTGTAACCTTCCTCGGGGGGAGGGGGGGGAAACGTTTTCTGACAATACGTTTTTCCAGACTGAGAGGCCCTCTTGATTTGAGACTGCCTTGACGAAGTTATGCATTTTCAGCTGACTGCTGAAAATGCATAGCGGGCAAGAGGGCTTTTGAACTGGGAGAAATATCTCCCAGTTCGAATCCAAAAGTCTCAATTTTCCTCTTACTTAAATTTGTTTCCACTCTTCTACTATCTTTAACTCAGTTGCTCAACCTAGCTGTCACCCCCCTCTTCACTAAAACCTTCTTACAGGTTGGGCAGGGGCTGGGCTTTTTTCGCATTGGCTCTTTCTTGATCCAAATGGCAGAGACTGTAGAGGTTTGGTCCGCCTCTCGAGTATGTTTGGATCCTGAGGATGTTGATATGATTTCATAGCAATATCCATCAGGGCGGAACTACCTATGGGGGACTTGCCTGCGGAATCCGGGGAGGTATAGTCTCTACGGTAGGACTCTCGGCATTCTTTCCGGTGTGCCCTCTATTGTAACATGAATGGGGATGATTGCATACTAGTTATGCCCTCAGTCCTATCAAGCGGGTTTTGCTTACACTTGAGCCACTCATGTTATGGTAGAGCTATCCCTTCGGGGTAGGGTAGGGAGTGGACATATGGGAGTCAGTCTCTGCTGAGTGTCTTTGGTGAGAGAGGGGTTGGTGCGGGGGGCCTGGTTTTCTGCCTGTTTTGCAGTAGGTTTTTCAAATTTCTGCTGAAGTATTTATGAATAACGACCCTATGATAAACTCCCCCGGACAATGCGACCTCTTGACACTACCCTCCTCTTCGACCTCTGGCACGGACAAGGACAATCCTATAGAAAATTCAGTTGTACAAAAGACGACCCATGACAAGACCTTGAATGTGGCTATGGAAAGTTCTAGTAGTGGTGAGAGAATCCTTTATGTTGATAATCTCTCCTCAGACTTCAATTGTTTTACGTTTATGGAAATGTTTGGAAGGTTTGGTGAAATTAAAGTCATAAAGTATTGTGAAACTAAAGATTTTGCATTTTGGAGGTTTGGATTGAGTTTACAACTCATAATAATGCATGAATGCTTTCAAGTGCTCAACTAAGGAAAACTTAAAATGTATGTTAATTTATAAAATGCCCCAGAATATTGAAGTTTGATTCCTTTTATCCAGCAAGAAGATCAGTCAGGAAACTACAGATGGGAAAAATGTAAGGTGAGGACATCTTTACCCGTGCCAGGTGGCTAATTGTTTCTACAAAATCAGAATTTTGCAATCTTTTCCACTTCAGGAAACATTTGAGAACATTGGCAGGAACAATGACCAACTCTGATGTTACGAGGTTTGGAAAGAATAGTTTTTTGGTTCATGCCAAGTCTTATAGACAAGGTCACATGATCTCTAAGTTGAAAAATACTGATATGATAAAAGAGGTCAAACCACACTATAGTTTTAGTTATGCCAAGGGAGTAGTATTCAGTCAAGACCTATATGAACTGCCTGACGAGGAATTGCTGGAAATGTGTGATGATAAAGTGTGGAAGATTTTCAAGGTTCCAAGATCAAGAATGATTATTTTCACTTTTAATAATGATCAAGTTCCTGATTGAATATATATGTTGACAAGGAGAGATTTCGTGTTAGACCTTTTAATTTTGCATAGACCACTCCAATGTTTTCATGTTTTGTTTTGGTTATGGTCACTCGGCAAAGGTATGTACTAGGAACAGCTATGTGCTGCCTGCTCCTTAAAAAGCATGAAGGCGAATGTACTACCCCAGTATTATGTATAAATTGTAAGGGAAATCATAATGCAAGGCATAAGGAATGAGTCATTTAAAAAAGAAGTGTTAGCCATAGAGAAAGCTCATGCTGAACATTTAAGTATTAGCCAGGCAAAAAGACTTTTGTTTCCAAGACCTCAATATAGTGAAGTAGTAAAAAGTGGAAAATCTAATATAAAAGATCTATCTAGAATACCAACTTCAAAGTCAAAGCTTCAGCTATCCCCTTCTGAGCTCGAAGTACATTCAGCATCTCCGATGGGCCTCCTCTGGGCTTCTGGGAGGTCTCTCGGGCTTCTAATGTAGAAGCCTCGCTGCCTGATCTGGGTATGTCCCAGAATGACACCTTGATCAGTGCACCTCATAAGGCTCAGGTGCACGCTGCAGAGATGGTGCCTCTTAGAAATAAGAGACCCCGTACTCCATCATCATCTCCACCTATACCCCACACCATAGTAGGGTTCCCAAGAGAGAAATAGCAGGTCTCTTGAGGATCTGCCTAGTTCCTCTTTGAAACAAAGACCAAGACCAAGTCTTTCCAGACCAGCCCAATCCAAGTAAAAAAAAAAAAAAAAAAAAAAAAAAAAAAAAAAAAAAAAAAAAAAAAAAAAAAAAAAAATCTAATAGTAAATAATGGCTCTATGTCAGTGGAACATAAGAGGTTTCCATTCAAACAGAGAACAGGTCCGGGTCCTTTTCAAGGAGCATAATTTAGCTGCCCTTTGTTTGCAAGAGACTAAACTTGGTAATGTTTCTCCTAATTGTGGACAAAACTTTATTTTTCACAGATCTCCACCACCTGTAGGTGAACGTTCTCATGTGGTACATGTATTATTGCGGCCAAGTCATTACCACAAAAAGTTATCAAATTAGACTCCATACTGCAAGCTTGTGCAACACAGATTTTCATCAATTATGGGTCACTCTGTGCTCTCTTTATCTAGAACCTGGCCTAGAAACTCGATTGGTGGGGACAGAGCTGGCAATCCAAGACAATTAGAGGTTGAAGATTTGCAATCACTTTTAGAACCAACTACCTCAACCTTTCATTCTGATGGGGGATTTTAATGCAAAACAATACTTTGTGGGGGGGAGGTAGGTGTGATCACCGTGTCTTATAATTGAAAGATTAATAGATTGCAATGATGTAGTTTTAATGAACGACGGTTCTCCTACAAGGTTTGATGTAGCCCATAACTCTAGTTCAGCAATTGATCTTACAATAGTTCGTAGTCATTACGATTAGACTATAAGTGGTCAGTGGATGAAAATCTCTATGGGAGCGACCACTATCCCATCCATCTTAAGTATGTACAAAATACACCCTCCCATCTTTACCCAAGTGGAAGATACAGGAGGCAGATTGGCAGCTGTATGAAAAATATCTACCAAAGTCAATCGTAAGGCCAATGAATTTCCTTGCCCCTCAGCTGCCTACGAATATCTCGCTAGTATAATGATTGGAGGGGCAATGATGTCATTCCTAAAACATCAGGGAAACCCCGTCGTCCACTGGTACCTTGGTGGAATAGTAAATGTGCCTTGAGTAGGAAAATTACAAGAGCCAGTTACAAGCCGATATTCGAAGGCGTCCTGGTCTTAGTTAATAGAATAATATACAAGAGGAAACCTCGCCAAACAAAAGCAAAATCTTTAAAGAAAGCAAAAGGAGGGAATCCTTCATCAAGTACCATATCAGAATTAAAGTATAACTCGCCACTTTCTTTCTGGTTTTGGGATAGAATCCGTAAATTACTAGGGAAATTTTCCCCTTTCTCCTTTACCGATTTTGAAAATCAACTTGG
This sequence comes from Macrobrachium nipponense, assembly GCF_015104395.2. NCBI lineage: Eukaryota > Metazoa > Arthropoda > Malacostraca > Decapoda > Palaemonidae > Macrobrachium > Macrobrachium nipponense. The sequence continues at coordinate 54,617 of NC_061100.1, read as the reverse complement.
TAGTTATATCGGATGCAGGAGAGGTGGCAGAGGCCTTTGCTCGGCACTTTTCAAGCATTTCAAGCCCCAGTCACTACTCCCCTGAATTTCGCAATATTAGAAACATGACTATAGTTAATCCCCCTGTTTGTTCAAATTCTGAGGCATATAACCTTCTATTTAGTATTGTCGAATTCGAATATGCCTTATCTTTGTCCTCTCCAACATCACCTGGAGAAGATGATATTATTTATGCAATGATTTCTCACTTACCTCTGGAGTCAAAAAAATTCTTTGTCGATGTTTTAAACGAATTCTGGTGCTCAGGGACTTCATATAAGTTGTGGAAAAACTCTGTTATAGTTCCTTTTTTAAAACCCGGAAAGGACCCTAGTCATCCCAAAAGTTATAGGCCTATTGCTCTTACCAGCTGTGTCTTCAAGATTTATGAACGAATGGTGAATTTTCGTCTGATATGGTTATTAGAAACAAAGAACCTGTTGTCGAAGAGGCAATTTGGCTTTCGCAAGAATAGAAGTACATTGGATCCCTTATTATGTCTCACATGTGAGATTCAGAATGCTTTTGCAGTCCAAAATCAAACAATTGCCGTGTTCTTTGATCTGGAAAAAGCATTTGATACTACTTGGAGGGTTGGTATTTTAATGCAGCTGTTTGAATGGCGTATTGGTGGCAATATGTTTAATTTTGCCAAAGACTTCCTGTCTGACCGGTACCTTAAAGTTTAGAATTGGCTCTACCTTCTCATCAGAGTATTCAGGTAAGAAAAGGCATTCCACAAGGGAGTGTGCTTAGCCCAACCTTTTTTAATATTGCCATTAAAGGGATTTTGACGTAAGGAAAAATCTATTTCTGGGCGATTGGCTCGTGTCGCCAGCGAAATATCCTTTAATCTATTATTTCTAGGGTAAATGTACTAACACATACCAGAGAATAAATAAAATAAAGAAAAAGGTCAGTATAACTGACTCGCTCACCCTCCAAGAGGGTGTCGGTTATGAACACTATGGCGAGTGAGACCACACCACGAGCCAAATGCCAAAGAATTCTCCCACTACAAAATCCCCCCAAGAGGAGGAGCCGACCCACAGAGTGGGCAGCACTACTACTACTACTCCATCCCATGCTGCCGACTGCTGCGCCTCTGGTGGCCATCCTGAAGTTAGCAGACAATCTTGGCGCTGGGACGGGTAGGGCGGGATTTCGCTGGCGACACGAGCCAATTGCCCAGAAATAGATTTTTCCTTACGTCAAAATCCCTTTTCTGGGCTCAGCTCGTGTCGCTGCGCGAAATCGTACCAGAGAAATGGCACAAGATTGTAGAGAAATCAATAAAATTAAAAAGAGGTCTCAAATAAAAGATAAAATAAAAATAAAAGAATATAATTGCTAATAAGGATACATATACACGTGGTACAAAATTAGAAATATTGCTTAAATTACACTTAATTCTAATAATATTTCTTAACTTAGGGTAATTTACATATATACAGAGGTAATATGGTATATATGTACAAATGGTATCTGTGTAAAATTTATGTATCAAAATGTACAGAGCAATTAACATAACAAGTTGAACAAACAAACTCAATCATAATCATATATAAAGGAATGTATATAACTTAATATACAAAACCCGTAACCATAATAATAAGATGTATCCCCTAGCATAAAAATAAGGGGATGACATCCAACATATCAATATTCATCATCAACTGTGAGTGTCCCTAGCAAAAAAATAAGGGACACCCACCCAATTATCACACAAGCAGCTAAGACACAAGGTGACCGTAAATGAACAAGGTAGGAATAGACAAACTGTTGGGTGAAGCAGGTAGAAAGGAGGACTGGATCTTCTACTAAAAGATTAGCTAGAGTCAGGGGAAACTATGTTCCCCGCTGCAACTGCTGAAAATTTCAGAGCTTCCAAGGACTTTAAGTAATGACGTTTGAAAACTGTCGGCGATTTCCATCCAGTATACTTTTTCAACTCATCGAAGTCATATGTTGGAAATAGTTAATTGAGGTGGCTACTGCCCTGACATCATGTGCTTTAGGGAAAGAGTCAGGATTGGCTTGTTTAATGAAGTACAGGATTTGTTGCCTGATGCCTTTAATAGATAAAGTGCCACCTTTTTCCTCTCTAAAGAGAGGACCCGATGAGGATGAGGAGGTCCTAGATAGAAAGGCTCGCAAGGATGAAACTGGGCAAAGAGATATATCTTGTGGAAGGGGTAGTACCTTCCATGGTTCCCACCTCATCAAAGGATCTTCATTCTTAGCTATAAAGCTACGTTCCGGAGAAAGTAGCACTTCCCCTGTGGGAAGGAACTGAATATGATCCGGATCTCTGGATAAAGCCGACAGTTCTGAAATTCTAGCTCCTGAGGCCAAGCTTAATAAAAAGAGGGTTTTTCTTAAGAGCATTATAAACGAGCATGTGTCATTATTGGTTTCTGAAGCCATTTTAGAACATCGTTTAAGAACCATGATACTGACGTAGGCCTTACAGAAGGTCTAAGTCTAGCACACGCCTTGGGGATAGACGAGAAGTAGGAATCTGTCAAGTCTATGTTGAACCCAAATTGAAAAATCTTTTTCAAGGCTGATTTGTTTGTCGTAATTGTGCTAGCTGCTAATCCTTTTTCAAATAAGGATCTGAAAAAGGATATGCTGAATGATTGTCATGATCTTAATATCTGATTCTTTCAGGAAGGTTGCTAACTTTTTGACAGCAGCATCATACTGTCTCAAAGTTGAATCTCTTTTATCGGATTCCAAGAAGAGAATATTCTGAGGTCAATGTTTCGCATCCCTTTTCACTGCAAACTTCATGAATCCATAAAGTTAGGGTTTTGAGAATCCCTGAGGAAGCGAACACAGTCTTCGTTTGTACTGACTGGGAGAGCCTGGGATTGGGGATCCGAAGAGGGCGAAGACCCAGTTCCAGAATGAGTAGGGTCCCACCAATTGCTCTTCGGCCAGTCTGGGGCTACTAGAGCCACTTGACCCTTGAATGTCCTGAGTTTGTTCAACACTTTCATGAGAAGATTCACTGGAGGAAAGACATAAATCTTCTCCCAGTTGTTCCAGTCTAGAGCCAGGGCGTCCGGCTGGCATAGGCCAGAGGGTCCAGGTTTGGGGCTACATAAACACGGAAGTTTGTGGTTCGCTTGGGATGCGAAGAGATCCACCTGTAGACCTGGAACTCTCTGAAGAATCCACTGGAACGAACTGTTGTCCATGACCAATTTCCGACTCTAGAGGTACTGATCGGGATAGAGCATCTGCTATGACGTTTCTCACTCCAGCAATGTGAGTGGAGGAGAAATGCCAACTGAACTTGTCCGCCCAGGGAGAAGATGGCTACCATGACATGATTTAGATGACGGTGACTTGGAGCCTCCTCTGTTTATACAATGTAACTACCACTGCGCTGTCAGGACTAGCTTTATGTGGGAGTATTTTGGCGGACGTAACCTTTTTAGGGTCAAGAACACTGCCATTGCTTCCATACGTTTTATATGGAACTGATGGAACTGAGGTGACCACGTTTCCTTGAACCTTCTTGAACTGGGAATATCCTCCCCAACCGCTTAATAAGCGTCTGTGTGTATGGTGATCCCTGGTGGAGGAAACTGAAGGGGCACTGACACCGACAAGTTCTTGACTTTCGCCCACGGGCGGAGTCGATTCTTTAGAATCAGAGGGACTGAGGACATTTTGTCCCTGGACCTGACATTTGCTCGTGAGCGCCAGATTCTGGTTAGGTCTTTCAGTTGGCTTTCATTAGGATGTTCATCACTGACGCAAACTGGAGAGAACCCAGGATCCTTTCCTGAGCTCTTCTTTGAAGCCAGTTTGTGACTCAGAAATTGCCTTGACTGACTTCGCTATTTCCTTCCTTTTGGGTGATGGAATCGACAGAGTATGGGAGGATAGATTCCATTGAATGCCTAGCCACTGAAAGTTTGACTCTGGAGTGAGTCTTGATTTGGTCCTGTTTGATCTTGAAGCCTAGATATTCCAGGAACTGAATCACTTTCAGTGTTGCTTTGTTGCATTCTTCGACTGTTGAGGCCCAGATCAACCAATCGTCGAGATACGCTACTACCATAACCCCTTGCGATCTGAGTTGTTGAACTACTACTTCCGCCAGCTTCGTAAACACCCTGGGGGCTACGTTGAGCCCGAAAGGAACTACTTTGAAGGAGAATGTCTGGTCTCCTATCTTGAAGCCCAGATACGGATGGAAGTGTCTTGCAATAGGGATATGATAGTAAGCGTCTGTAAGATCGATAGAGGTGGTGACGGCCCCCACGGGGAAGTAAGGTCCGCACCTGCGAGATCGTGACCCATCTTGAACTTGTCGCAGCGAATGGCTAAGTTTAAGCGGGACAAGTCTAAGATTACCCTTCTTTTTTGTGAGCCTTTTCTTTGGCCACGCTGAACAAGCGTCCTTGAAACTTTAACCTTTTGACTCTCGCTATAGCTCCTTTCTGAAGGGATCCTCCGCATACTCCGTCAATTCTTTGGAAGGAAGTTGGCGGAAAGGTCTGGATGGGGGGTGGATTCGTTAACCAGCTCCAACCCATGGCCCCTTTGACCACAATGCTCTGAGCCCACTTGCTGAAGTTCCACCGGTGGCGAAGTGAAACAGCCTCCCTCCTACCTGAAATTCCTTCATTGGTTCTGGTAGCCTCCTCGGCCCCTCCCTGGAAATGTTTTTTCCTCTATTGAAGGGACCTCCCGATCCTCTCCCACGAAAGGATCGCTTACCTCTGCCTCCCGTTACTCGAGCGGTCATACTTCTGTGAAGCTTGACCCTCGAAGACCTGGTTGTAGGCTGGAGAGAGGGCGTAAGAGGTGGAGGGCTGAGGCTGAGGGGAGATCACGTAGATCGGCTGCGATTGAGCCTTTGAGGTGGAAGGTTGGGCTGTTTGCACCAAGGGAACATCCGGAACTTGCTGAGAAAAAGCGTGGTTGCTTTTTCTGGTAGGGTTTGGAAACGTCCTATGTTTTTCCTCTGAAACCTTACCCTTACCCGACTTGGTCCTGACGTCTCTTGCCGTAAGACCCCAACGGGTCTTTAAGGCTCTGGTTCAATCTCCGTAGCCTCTGACTGAAGCCTCCTTCACCATCGCTTCTGGGAAGAGGTCCTCTCCCCTCAGATGGTTTGAACGGCAAGCAACTTATTCGGCTCGTGCCGAATAGTTGCTTCTTGTAGGACATGCTTCTACAATTCGTCTAGCAGTGGCAAACTCAAACATATCTGACTGCACCGTTTGAGTCAACGATTTGGTGATAAGCTTGAAGAGCGGTTCGACCCATAGGCAACGGTAGCCACTTCGGTCATAAGCCATGGAATTAATGGACCTGGCTAACCGCGATTTGGCTTCGAATTCTGCCTGAATAAGGCTTAATCTGGAAGCCTAGGAAGCTTCTCACCAAACTGCTCCATAGCACAGTCTGGTTTGAGTTTGCCCGCTGAGAAGGTGTTAGGTAAGTCTTCCACAATTCACCGGCTGAAGGAAGTAGAGGAGATGTAGGATCTGCTTCCTTCAGTTGAGGCATGGAATCCCCCTTCTGGGCTGCTTGAATAGTCGTATTCGCGATCTTTGTCAGGAAGGGAGCGGGGTACTCTCTCCATCGTAAGATCGTAAACGGGCTCTTGAAAGGTTGGATTTTTGTATTGGTACAATCCATGTCCTCTAAACACCTGAGCCATTCTCTCTGAGCCTGGTCACGTGAATAGAGGACTGTCTCCTTTGGAACTTTGTCATCCCGAGTCATGGCTGCGGCGGTGAGCCTGGCGTAGCCGATGAACGGAGGCTGAAGGTCTTCCGGGTGGAACTCGAAGTCCTCAATCCTCCGAGTTCCACATTTCCGGGATAGAGATGAGCCCGTCTTGGAAGGGGGCGTATGACGTACTCTCCAAGGGTTGTTCATTGAGAACGGAGGGAAGAGAGTCATACGGGGGGAAGAAGGTTGGGCTCCACCTGTGTTGGAAAGGTGGAGGAGAGGCTACAGGAGCTTGGCTCAGTCCGGCTATAATGGAGTCCTGAGAAGTAATCCTATCCGACAACCGAGAGAACATTTGTTCCATGCTATTTTTCAGGGACCCAACCAGATCGCCCACCTGTTGTGAGAGGTCCCAGGCATTGGCGTCCAGAGCCGGAGCTGCTGCTGGATGGTGGAAGGGTGGCCCTGAACTGGAACCAGAGGTAGCGGAACTAACGACTCCGCTGGAGTGTGAGATCTCTCTTTGGAGGATCTACTCCTCGAGGACTTAGAGCCGGACCCAGAAGCTTTAGATCTCTCTGCTCCGGGATTCCCCAGCCGGAGACTTACGAGAGGATGACGCCGAGCCGTCTTCTTAGACGACGACGACGTCTTCGTCAAGGTTTTGACTGTTTGACCCTTGACCTTGGGTCTAACTGAAGCATCAGGAGAAGTATACAACTCATTGCCTGTAAAGCCTTGGAAGGATGGAGAGGTTGCAGGAGTAGAAGAACCAGTAGCACCCAAGGGTATCCCTTGGGTGTCCAACTTACCTACTTCGACCAACAGGTCGTCTACACCTACCATGGGTTCTACATTAATATCCAGTGTCGCGACTTCCGAGGAGATGTCCTGGCCTTGGTCTGTCATTGAGGCAGCCAGCTGTTGCTGGATGAAGGCGATAGTCGGGGCCGCATCTGCTGGGTCGACGTATCCAGTCGCCTTGCCTCCGGGGAAGATTAGCACCGCTAACCTCTTCTCTAGGATGTAGGGCCTACCCTTGGCGGCGTTCTTCCCGAAACCGCCGACCCAGGCCCGCAGGGTTGCCAGTGCGGTATCCCTCACAGCCGGAGCCTGGAAGAGAGGGTATTGGTTAGATTTAAGAATAACTTAAAACTAAAACTAACTTAAAGCGTAACTTAAAATTATAGGGGCTATAAGGCCCCCTGAATTTTTACCTTAAGTTAGAGTGATTAATGTAAAAACTTAAGCACTATAAAAACTTTTTTGAACCATTTAACGGAGTTAGTAATACTTACCCCGTCCAAACAGCTGGCTCACCAGATCGTAACATATGGTACACGTCTCGTGGTACCAGACCTGGATGTCCCCGTGCGGAGTCGCGCATGGAGCATGGGACCGGCAAACTTCGTGTCCACAAGGTCTTGAAGTGTGGCGGCGCATCCCGGATGCTCACAGTTGGTGGTCTGTAAGTGAAAAGACACATGAGTATCTTAAAGACTATCACTTACGGCTAAAGGACAAAAGAACTCCGTTGCATGCCGGAGCTCGGAAAAAATTTGGGCATAACCTCCCTGAATCGCCTGAATAGGCTATAACCCCGGAGGGATCCGGTGCAGAAAGGGAGGGGGGGTGGTTTAAGGTACTTTAAGATAAAACTTAAATGTTTAACAATAAAAGATCTTAAACCTAAATTCTACCGTACCGGACTAAGTCCAGTGCGTGACGGAGTGTGTAACTCCGCGAGACGGAGTGGTTAGAAGGGACCGACTGTATGTTCCGGTCCACCCTGCTGGGTGGACTATCACCTTTCCGTGGATGCCAGGCCTCCGTGGTAAAGGAGCCCCTAGTAAGGTGGAAAGGAGCAGAGGGGCATACAGACTCGGGCTAGCCACGGAGCGACGGGGTAGCAACGGAGGGGGGAAAGGCCAGTCCCCCCCCACATTACCATCCACCGGCCGACCGGGAAGCCGGAGAGGTCGAGTCCAGTCTGGGTCTGTCCCGTCCCTCTACTCCCCTCCGCCTGGGGGAGAGAGGGAGGCAGGCTCGGGTATGCGGAGCGAGCATGGCAGACCGACCCATCCCCCCGACTCTATAGAGAGCGGAGGGGGGGAAGGTGACTGGACAGGCGTACTGGCTGCCTCGTGATCACGTAGTGACCCACGGGGCGATAATAATCACAACTAAGCCAAGAAACATAACCAACTGATCAGAGAAGATGCTATCGGGAAGCAACTGAACTGAAGAGCGGTAGTATATAGGCCCAATGGGCCATTACCTATAGGCTCAGCAAGCCAGACGCCTAGCTAACCTAACAAATACATAATAAGTAAAATGAATAATAAAATGAAAGAAAGAAAACAATATAGTAGGAGAAAAAATCCAGGAGTGTACGACTAACCCGAAGGGAAGTCTACCACTCAAGCCAGCCGAGGCCGATACTAAGAGCCGTGGCTGGGGTCTGGATAGAAGGACCTACAGGAGGTAAAAGACATGCTGCATGACAAAACCGTGTAGTCGTACCCTAAACAAATCGTATAATAAAATTAGAGCGTACTTAAGTAAGGGGATGTTCTGGGTATAGGCGACCAAGAACGAACCCACCACGAGGCAGAACCATGCCGCCATGCTTCCGACCTAGAGTTTCGTATTTATACCTAAAAAACGGCAAATACGGGCTCAGGGCCGGAAAAAACCAATTAGCAATAAACACTGAGTACTTAACTTAGCTGCTGCGATGGCTGCACGCTCCATAGTGAATAAATCCAAAGTAAGGGCACACAAAAACACAGAGTAAAAAATGGCACGTCTGACCTGGGTGCGCTAACTTAAAAGGATGGCCACCAGAGGCGCAGCAGTCGGCAGCATGGATGGAGTATAGTAGTAATGTGCTGCCCACTCTGTGGGTCGGCTCTCCTCCTTGGTTGGGGGGATTTTGTAGTTGGGAGAATTCCTTTTGGGCATTTGGCTCGTGGTAGTGGTCTCACTCGCCATAGTGTTCCATACCGACACCCTCTTGGAGGGTGAGCGGAGTCAGTTTATACTGACCTTTTTCTTTTTTATTTTATTTATTCTCTGGTATGTGTTAGTACATTTACCCTAGAAATAATAGATTAAAGGATATTTCGCGCAGCGACACGAGCTGAGCCCAGAAATGGTTTACTTGAACATCTCCCTGTTGGAGTAACTGGTCAAGCATTCGCGGATGATATTGTTGTCGTCTGTAGTAGAGCTACTGCAGTTGAAGCTTGTACTAAAATTCAGTTTGCAATTAATGCTGCTACTTCCTGGGCTAATAGTAAAGGTTTCAAATTTTCTGCAGAAAAAACTAAAGCTATACGTTTTTGCAGAACACGAAGAAGGGAAGAGATTCCAACCTTATTTTTAGAAGGTTCTATCTTGCTTTATGAAGATAAAGTCAAATATTTAGGAATTATTTTTGACAAAAAATTGACTTTTGCTGAACATATAAATGAGACTGTAGTAAATGTTAAACATAGGTGCAATATTCTAAATTTGTTAAGTTAACCTGAATTTTGGAGCAGACCGTACTACTTTATTAAGAATTTATCAGGCACTATGCTTGAGTAAGATTGATTATGGATCTCAGGTTTATGGCTCTGCATGTAAGACCTTGTTAGGTAAGCTGGATGTAGTACACATATGGCATTGCGCTATTTGTACAGGTGCTTTTAAAACGTCTCCTGTGAGAGCCTTTATGTAGACTGGTTTTCTTCCTCTTTTCATTCGGAGGGAGAACAAGGTCCTCCGATATTTGTCAAGAGCACTAACCTCTCAATCTAATCCAATTTTAAGTATATAAAACATCCTGTTGACAGAGCACCAACTAAACCTACATTGCCTAAGCCCTTGAAGTTAGATTAAACATAAGTGCGAGAGAGGTAGGCCTTATTCCTCCACTGGTTATGGAACTACATTTTCTAAATTCCCTCCTTGGTGTAGGCCTCCTTTAGATATTTGCCAAGTTAGAGACAACAAAAAGATCAGCTTAAGTGTTCAGCTTAAAGTAGTTCTTCTTGGCCCATGTTTCTGAGCATAGTAACTCGATTGCTGTATATACAGATGGATCAAAATCAGCAAATGGAGTTGGATGTTCTGTCATCGTCGGTGAGAGAACAATTACAAAAGCCTCCCTATTAAATTCTCAATTTTTTAATGCAGAGATTTTTGCTATTTTTAGCATTTTGAAATTTATTTTTAGTACAGGTAGCACTGGGGACTCTTATATTATTTATTGTGATTCCCAGAGTTCCCTAGCTGCACTCCAGAAGTTGACGCCATCTAATCAACTCGTCCAAGAGGTGCAGGATTGGCTGGTCCTCCTGCATTCTCGAAAACGCATCGGTGTGAAGTTTTGTTGGGTTCCCTCGCATGTGGGAATTCGTGGTAACGAGCTGGCTGATACAGCCGCTAAGCAGGCAGCTTCCTCCCGGGCTTCCCCACTCTGTGAGGGTTCCCTGTGAAGATTTTAAACTTTTTATTAAATCATTTTGTAGGACTAAGTGGCAGAATCACTGGTCCAACTTGAATAGTAATTTAAAGCTGAAATTGATCAGACCTTCTGTTCATCCCTGGTCACCTTCTGTTGGGATGGATAGAAGATCTAGTATAGTTTTAACACGCCTGCGTATAGGGCATACTTTTTTAACTCACCGGTATCTTTTAACTAGTGGAGCAGAGAGGCAGGTTCCTCAATGCTCCAATTGTAATGTTGGCATTACAGTGAGGCATATATTTGTTGACTGTCCTCTTTATTTTAATCATAGACGTCGGTTTGGTTTCACCAACAAACCTTTGTCAGATATTTTAGGAGAGGGTGCTCCCGTAGAAGAGATTTTAAATTTCTTAAGGAAATCCATTTGTTTTATGATATTTAATTGAGTATTTTTCTTAATATAGAAGTTTATTTTAATAATTTTGGATTAATTATGTATACCTTTTTAGTAATATATCTTGTTGATATATATGCGCTGAATGGCCTTTGGCTCTGGCGCGTGGCAAATGGCCACAAAATTTATAAATTCAATTCAATTCAATTCAGACTGAGAGGCCATCACCGCAAGGCGATGGCTGCTCCTACTCTTCTCCAACTGCTAGTTCCGCTGAGAAGGCGAGCGAGTATCCAATTCCTCCCCCATTCCCTCTCTCCTTACGGATACGAGCGAAAGGTTAGGGATCCTACAGAGATTTCTTTGTAGGTTCCCATGTTGGGGACTGCGCTACCGGGGGGACCTTCGGGTCCTACCTGACGTAAGCCCCGGTCGTTGAGGAAGGATTCTGCCCTATCCTCAATTTCTACGGGAATCGAGAGGACCACCAACCTATATTCGTTTAACGAATCCGGTGGGGGTTTCGCTGGTTGCTTAGAATTCTGCGGAATTTCTAGCACACGCAGGCGAGACCACTGTCCAAAGGGAGTTAGACGAGTATTCCCGATAATTGTTACTACGATAATCGGGGATCTCGCCAAATGCTCGAATTCCTGGAATTCTTAGCGTTGGAAGAAGACTGCCGCCGAAGGAAGATATCTCACAGTAGGCGGCCAACCCTGGAATAGAGGGAACGGACGGGAACATCCAGTTTGGCTTGAACTATCGTCTTCGGTATTCTGTTCACCATTGAAGCTTTCCTCCGGGGAAGACTTTTCCTTCACTCTCTTTGTTAGAGATCGAAGGTGGTCGATCTCTAATCCTTATTTGTTTTCTTGAAGGAAAAGAATTTAGGATGGAGATCGTTGTTCAGAATCCTACAAATATACTACGTATATTAACCTCGCGACATGATTCTGCTAAGCAGTTGAATTGTCCGAGGGGTAGGCACATATCCTAGTTACTCTACGGATTGCGACTTAGACGAGGAGTATTCTAATTGAACTGCAACTCGGGGTTGCCTGCAACCTCCCAGGAGTTTCCAGTTTCAATTTTATATACTTATGGTTTTGTCACGACAACACCATTTCAGCTTTTGTATTTACCGAAATCCGTTTCGCCTAAATATATTTGCTTGAGCATATCTTTTTATACTCGGTGGTTCTAGCCGAACGCATTCCTTCGTGGAATGGATTACTTGGCAACTCAGGATGACGAGTCAGCGACAGCTACTGCGTATTGAATTGCCCAAGGCAACTCAGTACCAGCTGCCGCTTTGAGATGCACGGTTGGTTATGTCTTTCTCCCCTGCTTTGATTGAATACCAACCGTATCTCTGCCCAACAATCACGGACTCAAGTCTCTGATTAACGGGGATTCTCGCATACACGAATGACCATCTACTGCTGTGACGCTCGAATTCATCGCCTTCAGTATTGCAATAATTTACAGTAGAGATATCTCTTCGACTTTCATCTTTCTGTTTACCGCACGGTAACAGAATTCTGTAATAGTCTCTTGCTGCATCGCACTGCGATAATGCGAATGATTTTTGCGGAATCTGAGTTTGTCCTCAAAATATCTCGTATTCGAGTGTGCAATTGTTCATTGTTCACCCCGACGGATTAGCAGATGTATTGAAAGACATCGCCTACTCCCCAGACCTGCCGCTCTTACTTCCAAACGTTTCAGCCCCATGAGAAGCAGTTCTTCAGGCGGCTCTCCCCTTTGTGTTTGCATTACTGAAGAATGCCCCCGCTTTCATTGCAACTACGACTTCTCACCGGACAGCAATGAAATAGCGGTTAGCGTTTTCAGTCATTTGTAAGCACAGGTTCAGAATCTTGAGATTCCTTCTCTCGATTCAGCTGAAAGACGTAGGTTGCATTCATTGCCTACCTTCGTCTTCAACGTCACATAGTGTTGTTTCTCCTTAGCTGAGATTCAACTACTATGAGAGTGTATTGCCTTCAGGGACCTAGGTCTCTAGAAGGCAATTGACTTTCACCTTTTGAGCATATGCCTTAGGAGAATCATCACCTCGCCGTCCGGCATTGGTGACAAACAAATATATTATTTGTTTGGTCTCTCGGCATAACCCTTTAAAAGGCGAAGATCACATGACTTACTCGGATGCTTGGACAACTTGCCTCACTTCCGATACCGAACCAGTCAGTCAGCAGCTGTCAGAGCGCCCGAGTCAGTTACGAACTACGCTGTGGACTTAGTTCGGTTGTTACAGAGCAATCATTACTTTGTCTTAATAACTTGTCACAGTACCCATACCATCGACACCCACTATGGAGTGTCGGTGTCCTATCCACTACCAAGAACTTCGCTGCATGGGGATAGAAGGATGCGAGACTCTTCGTTGCAAATGGACAGACCAGTATGGGTACTGGACATCACCGAAGTCAAGAAGAGGGATAGGTCATGCGACTATTCCCTTCTTTTCCTCTGAGGGAACTGCATGACTTTTCCTGCGAAGTCAAGCATCCAGGGGATGGGGATCCGTGACGCTCGATTTTGTACCGAACTTCGTAGCGAAGACTCAGAACCCTTCGGTCCCTGACAATCGGTTCGAGTCCTTCACAATCCCCTCCCTAATGGACTTCACCGCCTTCGATGCGAAGGAGATGCTGCTTTGTCCGCAAGAAATTCTCCGTGGCGCAGGTACTGAAGGCAGGGGTCTGGTCCAACCAGACCACATGCACCTCCTTCTATCTTCAGGATATTGCCCACAGGTCCTTGGATCTTTTTCCTTGGGACCCGTGGTGGCTGCTCAACACGTTGTGTAGCAAACCCAGACCCTCGCATGCTGAACAGCATCGAGTCCTGGTGTGACTGTAAGAAAGGATGAGTGAATGAGAGTGTGACTGGCTCCTCTTCCCATCTTTTTCTTTCCCTCTACCTGTGGGTAGAGGGACACGGTCATCACTCTGTTGGATAAGGACGAGATGCAGGTGAGCTACTCAACAGAGCCCCATCCTATCCCTTTCACTAGGGATAGGAGCATATATCCACCACTTCCTCCAACAAGGGGGAGGAAGTGGATGCCAGCTTGAGACAAACCCATACTTATGTTGCCTCTTGCAAACAGGAACAAGTTCTTGCTTGCTGGTACAAAGAGATACGCTTGCCTCTCTCTTCGTACTTGGCCCAGAGGTCTGACCATTGATCCTGCGGTGCACACCCCGATCAATCGGACAGAGGTTTGGATCCCTCCCTCGCTCTTACGACCAGGGAGGCATTCCAAGGTAGGACGAACACCAGTCTGTTCACCAAAAAGACTAGGATTCCTCCCACCAAGAAGTGAGTCTTCCTATTGTTAAAGGACCGAGGGTTTGTATTCGTGTCGGAACAAATGGCAATTTGTCGAAAATTGCATTTTTCCTAACTATACAAACCTGAGGGCCTTTACATATAGTCCCACCTCATGCCACCCCTCACTCTGCATGTTTTTTATGGGCCTAAAGCAAAAGTGATTCTTCACCTCTAAGGCGCGCGGGGCGTGCACTGTCGGACAAGCAGTTAACTACCGTTCTCCCCTTGTTCAAAGCTTACGACCGTTCCAGCTGCCGCTAGCTACTTCCTATTGTTAAAGGACCTCAGGTTTGTATAGTTAGGAAAAATGCAATTTTCGACAAATTGCCATTTTGGCTTGAACTATCGTCTTCGGTATTCTGTTCACCATTGAAGCTTTCCTCCGCGGAAGACTTTTCCTTCACTCTCTTTGTTAGAGATCGAAGGTGGTCGATCTCCAATCCTTATTTGTTTTCTTGAAGGAAAAGAATTTAGGATGGAGATCGCTGTTCAGAATCCTACAAATGTACTACGTATATTAAACTCGCGACATGATTCTGCTAAGCAGTTGAATTGTCCGAGGGGTAGGCGCATATCCTAGTTACTCTACGGATTGCGACTTAGACGAGGAGTATTCTAACTGAACTGCAACTCGGGGTTGCCTGCAACCTCCCAGGAGTTTCCAGTTTCAATTTTATATACTTATGGTTTTGTCACGACAACACCATTTCAGCTTTTGTATTTACCGAAATCCGTTTCGCCTAAGTATAATTGCTTGAGCATATCTTTTTATACTCGGTGGTTCTAGCCGAACGCATTCCTTCGTGGAATGGATTACTTGGCAACTCAGGATGACGAGTCAGCGACAGCTACTGCGTATTGAATTGCCCAAGGCAACTCAGTACCAGCTGCCGCTTCGAGATGCACGGTTGGTTATGTCTTTCTCCCCTGCTTTGATTGAATACCAACCGTATCTCTGCCCAACAATCACGGACTTAAGTCTCTGATTAACGGGGATTCTTGCATACACGAATGACCTTCTACTGCTGTGACGCTCGAATTCATCGCCTTCAGTATTGCGAGAATTTACAATAGAGATATCTCTTCGACTTTCATCTTTCTGTTTACCGCACGGTAACAGAATTCTGTAATAGTCTCTTGCTGCATCGCACTGCGATAATGCGAATGATTTTTGCGGAATCTGAGTTTGTCCTCAAAATATCTCGTATTCGGAGGTGTGCAATTGTTCATTGTTCACCCCGGATTAGCAGATGTATTGAAAGACATCGCTTACTCCCAGACCTGCCAGCTCTACTTCCAAACGTTCAGCCCATGAGAAGCAGTTCTTCAGGCGGCTCTCCCATGTGTTTTCATTACTGAAGAACAACCCGCTTTCATTGCAACTACGACTTCTCACCGGACAGCAATGAAATAGCGGTTAGCGTTTTCAGTCATTTGTAAGCACAGGTTCAGAATCTTGAGATTCCTTCTCTCGATTCAGCTGAAAGACGTAGGTTGCATTCGTTGCCTACCTTCGTCTTCAACGTCACATAGTGATGTTTCTCCTTAGCTGAGATTCAACTACTATGAGAGTGTCTTGCCTTCAGGGACCTAGGACTCTAGAAGGCAATCGACTTTCACCTTTTGAGCATATGCCTTAAGAGAATCATCACGTCGCCGTCTGGCATTGGTGACAAACAAATATATTATTTGTTTGGTCTCTCGGCATAACCCTTTAAAAGGCGAAGGTCACGTGACTTACTCGGATGCTTGGACAACTTGCCTCACTTCCGATACCGAACCAGTCAGTCGGCAGCTGTCAGAGCGCCCGAGTCAGTTACGAACTACGCTGTGGACTTAGTTCGGTTGTTACAGAGCAATCATTACTTTGTCTTAATAGCTTGTCACAGTACCCATACCATCGACACCCACCATGGAGTGTCGGTGTCCTATCCACTACCGAGAACTTCGCTGCATGGGGATAGAAGGATGCGAGACTCTTTGTTGCAAACGGACAGACCAGTATGGGTACTGGACATCACCGAAGTCAAGAAGAGGGATAGGTCATGCGACTATTCCCTTCTTTTCCTCTGAGGGAACTGCATGACTTTTCCTGCGAAGTCAAGCATCCAGGGGATGGGGATCCGTGATGCTCGATTTTGTACCGAACTTCGTAGCGAAGACTCAGAACCCTTCGGTCCCTGACGATCGGTTCGAGTCCTTCACAATCCCCTCCCTAATGGACTTCACCGCCTTCGATGCGAAGGAGATGCTGCTTTGTCCGCAAGAAATTCTCCGTGGCGCAGGTACTGAAGGCAGGGGTCTGGTCCAACCAGACCACATGCACCTCCTTCTACCTTCGGGATATTGCCCACAGGTCCTTGGATCTTTTTCCTTGGGACCCGTGGTGGCCGCTCAACACGTTGTGTAGCGAACCCAGACCCTCGCAGGCTGAACAGCATCGAGTCCTGGTGTGACTGTAAGAATGGATGAGTGAATGAGAGTGTGACTGGCTCCTCTTCCCATCTTTTTCTTCCCCTCTACCTGTGGGTAGAGGGACACGGTCATCACTCTGTTGGATAAGGACGAGATGCAGGTGACCTACTCAACAGAGCCCCATCCTATCCCTTTCACTAGGGATAGGAGCATATGTCCACCACTTCCTCCAACAAGGGGGAGGAAGTGGATGCCAGCTTGAGACAAACCCATACTTATGTTGCCTCTTGCAAACAGGAACAAGTTCTTGCTTGCTGGTACAAAGAGATACGCTTGCCTCTCTCTTCGTACTTGGCCCAGAGGTCTGACCATTGATCCTGCGGTGCACGCCCCGATCAATCGGACAGAGGTTTGGATCCCTCCCTCGCTCTTACGACCAGGGAGGCATTCCAAGGTAGGACGAAAACCAGTCTGTTCACCAAAAAGACTCGGATTCCTCCCACCAAGAAGTGAGTCTTCCTATTGTTAAAGGACCGAGGGTTTGTACTCGTGTCGGAACAAATGGCAATTTGTCGAAAATTGCATTTTTCCTAACTATACAAACCTGAGGTCCTTTACATATAGTCCCACCTCATGCCACCCCTCACTCTGCATTTTTTTGTATGGGCCTAAAGCAAAAGTGATTCTTCACCTCTAAGGCGCGCACACTGTCGGACAAGCAGTTAACTACCGTTCTCCCCTTGTTGAAAGCTTACGACCGTTCCAGCTGCCGCTAGCTACTTCCTATTGTTAAAGGACCTCAGGTTTGTATAGTTAGGAAAAATGCAATTTTCGACAAATTGCCATTTTGGCTTGAACTATCGTCTTCAGTATTCTGTTCACCATTGAAGCTTTCCTCCGGGGAAGACTTCTCCTTCACTCTCTTTGTTAGAGATCGAAGGTGGTCGATCTCCAATCCTTATTTGTTTTCTTGAAGGAAAAGAATGTAGGATGGAGATCGGTGTTCAGAATCCTTCAAATATACTACGTATATTAACCTCGCGACATGATTCTGCTAAGCAGTTGAATTGTCTGAGGGGTAGGCGCATATCCTAGTTACTCTACGGATTGCGACTTAGACGAGGAGTATTCTAATTGAACTGCAACTCGGGGTTGCCTGCAACCTCCCAGGAGTTTCCAGTTTCAATTTTATATACTTATGGTTTTGTCACGACAACACCATTTCAGCTTTTGTATTTACCGAAATTCGTTTTGCCTAAATATAATTGCTCGAGCATATCTTTTTATGCTCGGTGGTTCTAGCCGAACGCATTCCTTCGTGGAATGGATTACCTGGCAACTCAGGATGATGAGTCAGCGACAGCTACTGCGTTTTGAATTGCCCGAGGCAACTCAGTACCAGCTGCCTCTTCGAGATGCACGGTTGGTTATGTCTTTCTCCCCTGCTTTGATTGAATACCAACCGTATCCTCTGCCCAACAATCACGGACTTAAGTCTCTGAATTAACTGGGGATTCTCGCATACATGAATGCCATTCCTATTCTTCTGTGACGCTCGAATTCATCGCCTTCAGTATTGCGAGAATTTACAACAGAGATATCTCTTCGACTTTCATCTTTCTGTTTACCGCACGGTAACAGAATTCTTTAATAGTCTCTTGCTGCATCGCACTGCGATAATGCGGAGGTGTGCAATTGTTCATTCTTCACCCCGGATTAGCAGATGTATTGAAAGACATCGCCTACTCCCAGACCTGCCAGCTCTACTTCCAAACGTTCAGCCCATGAGAAGCAGTTCTTCAGGCAGTACTCCCCTGTGTTTTCATTACTGAAGAACGTCCCGCTTTCATTGCAACTACGACTTCTCACCGGACAGCAATGAAATAGCGGTTAGCGTTTTCAGTCATTTGTAAGCACAGGTTCAGAATCTTGAGATTCCTTCTCTCGATTCAGCTGAAAGACGTAGGTTGCATATTGCCTACCTTCGTCTTCAACGGCACATAGTGTTGTTTCTCCTTAGCTGAGATTCAACTACTATGAGAGTGTCTTGCCTTCAGGGACCTAGGTCTCTAGAAGGCAATTGACTTTTGCCTTTGAGCATATGCCTTAAGAGAATCATCACCTCGCCTTCCGGCATTGGTGACAAACAAATACATTATTTGTTTGGTCTCTCGGCATAACCCTTTAAAAGGCGAAGGTCACGTGACTTGCTCGGGTGCTTGGACAACTTGCCTCACTTCCGATACCGAACCAGTCAGTCGGCAGCTGTCAGAGCGCCCGAGTCAGTTACGAACTACGCTGTGGACTTAGTTCGGTTGTTACAGAGCAATCATTACTTCGTCTTAATAGCTTGTCACAGTACCCATACCATCGACACCCACCATGGAGTGTCGGTGTCCTATCCACTACCAAGAACTTCGCTGCATGGGGATAGGAGGATACGAGACTCTTCGTTGCAGACGGACAGACCAGTATGGGTACTGGACATCACCGAAGTCGAGAAGAGGGATAGGTCATGCGACTATTCCCTTCTTTTCCTCTGAGGGAACTGCAGGACTTTTCCTGCGAAGTCAAGCGTCCAGGGGATGGGGATCCGTGACGCTCGATTTCGTACCGAACTTCGTAGCGAAGACTCAGAACCTTTCGGTCCCTGACGATCGGTTCGAGTCCTTCACAATCCCCTCCCTAATGGACTTCACCGCCTTCGATGCAAAGGAGATGCTGCTTTGTCCGCAAGAAATTCTCCGTGGCGCAGGTACTGAAGGCAGGGGTCTGGTCCAACCAGACCACATGCACCTCCTTCTACCTTCGGGATATTGCCCACAGGTCCTTGGATCTTTTTCCTTGGGACCCGTGGTGGCTGCTCAACACGTTGTGTAGCGAACCCAGACCCTCGCAGGCTGAACAGCATCGAGTCCTGGTGTGACTGTAAGAATGGATGAGTGAATGAGAGTGTGACTGGCTCCTCTTCCCATCTTTTTCTTCCCCTCTACCTGTGAGTAGAGGGACACGGTCGTCACCCTGCTGGATAAGGACTAGATGCAGGTGAGCTACTCAACAAACCCCCATCCTATCCCTTTCACTAGGGATAGGAGCATATATCCACAACTTCCTCCAACAAGGGGGAGGAAGTGGATCCCAGCTTGAGACAAACCCATACTTATGTTGCATCAAAATTGGGGGGGGGGGCAAACAGGAACAAGTTCTTGCTTGCTGGTACGAAGAGATACGCTTGCCTCTCTCTTCGTACTTGGCCCAGAGGTATGACCATTGATCCTGCGGTGCACACCCCGATCAATCGGACAGAGGTTTGGATCCCTCTCTCGCTCTTACAACCAGGGAGGCATTCCAAGGTTGGACGAACACCAGTCTGTTCACCAAAAAGACTCAGGTTCCTCCCACCAAGAAGTGAGTCTTCCAATTGTTAAAGGACCGAAAGGTTTGTATTCGTGTTGGAACAAATGGCAATTTGTCGAAAATTGCATTTTTCCTAACTATACAAACCTGAGGTCCTTTACATATAGTCCCACCTCATGCCACCCCTCACTCTGCATTTTTTTGCATGGGCCTAAAGCAAAAGTGATTCTTCACCTCTCAGGCGCGCAGGCGCGCGCACTGTCGGACAAGCAGTTAACTACTGTTCTCCCCTTGTTCGAAGCTTACGACCGTTCCAGCTGCAGCTAGCTACTTCCTATTGTTAAAGGACCTCAGGTTTGTATAGTTAGGAAAAATGCAATTTTCGACAAATTGCCATTTCGATTCGACTGTGAAGACGTAGGTTGCATTCCTGTCCACCTTCATCTTCAACGGCACATAGTGTTGTTTCTCCTTAGCTGAGATTCGACTACTATGAGAATGTCTTGCCATCAGGGACCTAGGTCTCTAGAAGGCAATTGACTTTTGCCTGTTGGGCACATGCCTTAAGAGAATCATCACCTCGCCGTCCGGCATCGGTGACAAACAAATTTACGATTTGTTTGGTCTCTCGGCATAACCCTTTAAAGGGCGAAGGTCTCGTGACTTGCTCGGATGTTTGGACAACTTGCATCACTACCGAACACAGTCAGTCGGCAGCTGTCAGAGCGCCTGAGTCAGTTACGAACTACGCTGTGGACTTAGTTCGGTTGTTCTAGATCAATCATTACTTCGTCCTAATAGCTTGTCCCAGTACCCATACCATCGACACCCACCATGGAGTGTGTCCTATCCACTACCGAGAAGAAGAACTTCGCTGCATTGGGATCGGAGAATGCGAGACACTTCGCTGCAGACGGATAGACCAGTATGGGTACTGGACATCACCGAAGTCGAGAAGAGGGATAGGTCATGCGACTGTTCCCTTCTTTTCCTCTGAGGGAACTGCATGACTTTTCCTGCGAAGTCAAGCATCCAGGGGATGGGGATCCGTGACGCTCGATTTTGTACCGAACTTCGTAGCGAAGACTCAGAACCCTTCGGTCCCTGACGATCGGTTTGAGTCCTTCACAATCCCCTCCCTAATGGACTTCACCGCCTTCAATGCGAAGGAGATGCTGCTTTGTCCTGTTAGGGTGTGACGGCACTGTCTGAAGAAAACTCAACACCCCAGGCTGAGTGTTGACGCCTCTTGGTTAGCACCGGAATGACCTAGAAAGAAGTACAGAAACACTCTTTCCTTCTGACTACGTGAGGTGATCAGGAAGGGCATACGAAGCTGATGGTAGCGATGACATCCGTACCCTTCGTTCAAGAGCCCACGAAGTCGGAGACATTGGTTCTTCCCTCGCGTTCCGCAAGAACCTCTCTGTGGCGCAGGTACTGAAGTCACGGGTCTGGTACAACCAGACCACATGCACCTCCTTCTACCTTCGGGATATTGCCCACGGGTCCTTGGATACTTTTTCATTGGGACCCGTGGTGGCTGCTCAACACGTTGTGTAGCTAACCCGGACCCTTGCAGGCTGAACAGCATCGAGTCCTGGTGTGACTGTAAGAATGGCTGAGTGAATGAGAGTGTGACTGGCTCCTCTTCCCAACTTTTTCTCCCCCTCTACCTGTGGGTAGAGGGATACGGTCTTCACCCTGCTGGATAAGGACGAGATGCAGGTGAGCTACTCGACAGAGCCCCATCCTATTCCTTGCACTAGGGATGGGAGCGAATATCCACCACTTCCCCCAGTAAGGGGGGGGGGGGGGGGGAGTGGAAGCCAACAAGAGACAAACCCATAACTTTGTTGCCTCTTGCAAACAGGAACAAGTTTTTGCTTGCTGGTTCGAAGAGATACACTTGCCTCTCTCTTGGTACTTGGTCCAGAGGTCTGACCATTGATCCTGCGGTGCACACCCCGATCAATCGGACAGAGGTTTGGATCCCTCCCTCGCTCTTATGACCAGGGAGGCATTCCAAGGTTGGGCGAACACCAGTCTGTTCACAAAAGACTCAGATTCCTCCCACCAAGAAGTGAGTCTTCCTATTGTAAAAGGACTGAAAGGTTTGTATCCGTGTCGGAACAAATGACAATTTGTCCAAAATTGCATTTTTGTACATGCAACTTCCTCGGCAGATATATACTTAGCTATAGTCTCCGACGTCCCGACAGAATTTCATATTTCGCGGCACACGCTATAGGTAGGTCAGGTGATCTACCCTCCCGCCGCTGGGTGGCGGGACTAGGAACCATTCCCGTTTCCTAATCAGATTTTCTCTGTCGCCGGTTCCAATATCACCCGTTGTTGGTTCCTCCTGATTTGGATTTCGTTTTTTGCTTGCCGTGGATCTTTTGACTCTCTTTTGGTGACGTATTGGATCGTTGGCTTGGCATACTGTGATGGTAATTGCTTCATAGCAAAGAAAGATAAAGGAAAGGAGAATGCATTTTCGATAAGTTCGGCAGCAAGGAGGTTTTCGTGCCACTGTTGGAGGCGCCTATGTTCGTGGTTGTTCCAGAATCGGCAGGAGTGTTGTGGATCTCGTCGTTACGTGAGAAACGCGGCGATTTTCTGATGCAATACCTCATCTAGATTCATCTAAGAAGTTCTAGAAATCCCTGGAGTCGGTGACGTTCGCCGTAGGCTCCACCCCCAGAGTACCGTATAAATACGACGAACGAACTTTGGAGAGGAGTGATCGTAGAAGAGAGAGATTGTAAAAGAGAGATCACCAGTCAGATTAACAGAGAGATCAGCTGCAGCAGAGATCTTCCGTGAGATACGGGAAAAAAGGAACCGACGAAGGATCAATCAAAAGAAGAGTTTGTTCGAGAGTTGGTTGGATATTGGTCTAGTCGTCTTCAGGTGTGGTCTACCGTGTTATCTTGGCGTCGAGCAAACTTCAGAGAAGAAAAGGTCCTGTTACAGGTGTTGGGGAATTCCTGCCTTACAAGAAGATTAGTTTCTGCAATACGGAGTCAAGAGGACGTCCGAAATTGCCGATCTACTTTCATGAAGCCACCTCTTCGAAGTGCCAAACTGTTTAGCAAGTATTCTTATTACCTCACTGTTTCCCCCCCAGTTTACGCAGTGTAAGATTCTATCGTTTTTATGTAAATAGGAGATACCATTCTGCATTTACCATTGTTAGTAAGCTTGTAAATAAACCTTTGTTGTGTTAGTGTTTCTTTCTATATTCATATCCCCAGTTTCAACTGTTTGTGTTGATAATTTTTTTATTTATTTCATATCGAACCTGAAGCGGACCTCCCTCAGAGGCCGTAACATTGTGTCGACCCTTTCCAGGATATTTTGACACCGTAACATTGTCTCTGAGAGATCTCTGGGTCCGTAACATTTGTGGCGACCTTGCCTAGGCTATCAACACTAACAGTTTGAAACAGGGAGAATATAGAAAGAATCAGAATGAGTGAGATGGTGAAAGGGTTTATTGAGTCAGGTAAGCTACTGGGTCTAGAGGGGAATGATCTCCGTGAGTACGTGGAGAAGAAAGAAAGAGAGAAGTATGAGAGAGATGAAAGAGCGGCTGAGAGAGAGCAAAGAGCGGCTGAGAGAGAGCAAAGAGCGGCTGAGAGAGAAGTAATGAAAATGCAGCAAGAGAAAGAGAGAGAAGCAATGAAAATGCAGCAAGAGAGAGAAATGTTGGTAATGCAGCAGGAAGAGAGAGAGAAAGAGCGTATGCTTGAGTTGGAAATTGCTCGGTTAAGGGAAAGTACTTGTAACAGTCTGTCAATCGAGAACGGAAACGAAGCTGATACGTTAGGTATGAATGCGGTGCTAAAATTAGTACCAAAGTTTGATGAGGAAGAGGTTACGACATATTTCATGTGTTTTGAGAAGTTAATGGAACGAGTAGGTTCTCCTAAAGAAACGTGGACTTTATATTTGCAGTCAGTTTTGAGTGGTAGGGCGCTTACTGTGTATAGTTGCATGTCTAAGGAGGAATGTGATAATTACGATATCGTGAAAGAAACTGTTCTTAGCGCGTATAGGCTAGTACCAGAGGCATACTGTAAGAAATTTAGAAATTTGAGAAAGGATGAAAATATTACGTATGTAGAATACGGTAAGAAGTTAGATAGGCTGTTTTTTGATTGGTTAACTTCTGCTAAGGTTGATGATTTTGATAGTTTGAAGAACTTAGTGTTGTTAGAAAACTTCAAAGATAACGTGTCCCCTGAGATTAAACTTTATATAGAGGATAGGCGAGAAGTATCTTTTGCAGGAGCAACTAGGCTAGCTGACGAATATAGTCTAACTCATAATTTGAGTGTTAGTAAGAAACGAAATGATCCTTCGTCTGGTAGAGTACAAAGCAGTAAAGGTTTCAGTCCTAGTAATAGCAATGCGAGTAAAAGTGATTATTCCTGTTATACATGCGGAAAACCTGGTCATACGTCTAGGGTTTGTAAGAGGAGAATGGCATATAGTGGCTCAGAATTAACTTGTTTCCGATGTAATGGGAAAGGGCATTTAGCGAGAAATTATGCAGCAGAAAGGAAGGACGGTAAGAAACAAGTATCGCTAGTTAACCTTTCGTCAAGTAGGGATGATGTGATGAGAGAAACTAGGAAAGTTTTTGGCGAATTTCTGTCGGAAGGCGTAGTTTCCTCTTTTGGAGGAGTAGATTCGAGAGAAGTGGTCTTGCTTCGAGACACAGGGGCCGCTGTCTCACTGATTCGGAGAGAGTGTGTGCCGAATAGGGCAGAAATCAATTTGGAAGAGAAAGTTATGTTAGGTGGATTTCCTAACACGTGTGTTCTTTGCCCTTTGTTGAAGTTGAATTTAGAAAGTCGGGTAGTATCAGGAAAAGTAAAACTTGCAGTTGTGGACAGTTTGCCCGTCGAAGGCGTTGACATTATTGTCGGTAATGACTTAGCTTTATCCAAGAATGTGAATCCTGTTGTGAGGAATATTCCAGTGCCTGAAATGGTAGTAACTAGGTCGGGTTTAGATACAGACATAGACTACGATCATAATTTGTTCGTGGATTCGAACGTGAGTGAGTTCGTGGAGTCGAACGAGTGTGATAGAGGTAGCGAGGTTGATCTTAGCATGAGTGTGGCTGAGAGACCTAACTCTATCGTTGACAGTGATAGCCAAGGGGAAGGCGTAGCTGTCGAGAGTAACATAGTAAATGTACCTGTATGTAGTCCTAATTACGGTGATGAATTAGGCTCTAACGTTTTGGATAAGGACGAGCTAGTCAAGTTGCAGAAATTGGATGAGACACTAACCCAAATTTTTGAATATGAGCTGGATGGTGATCTCAATGATGTGTGTAAGGAAACCTTTTGTTTAAAGGACGAAGTTTTGTGTCGTTATGTTCGACCGAAGTCAGGTAGTAAAGGGGAAGTCACAGAACAATTAGTAGTTCCTAGGAAGCTTCGTGAACTAGTTTTGAAGTTAGCACATGATGAGCAAGGACATTTGGGAGTGAATAAAACTTTCAAGTGTATTAGTAGGGCGTACTTTTGGCCTAAAATGAAAAATGATGTAAAGAGGTATGTGTTAAGCTGTCATGAATGCCAAATTGCCGGGAAACCGAATCAAGTAATCCCCAGAGCACCGTTGTGTAATATTCCTTCGGTAGGCGAACCTTTTGAGAATGTAGTTATCGATATGGTTGGACCTTTGCCTAGAAGTAAGGGAGGGAATATATATCTGTTGACGATCATTGATAGACTAACTCGCTATCCCGAGGCGGTACCCATAAGAAGCGGCAACGCAAGGACCATAGTTAAACGATTGTTGAATTATTTTTCTAAGTTTGGTCTGCCTCGTACTATTCAGAGTGATAATGGTAGTAATTTTGTTGTATCCAAGTATTTCAAGGATAGAATGAAAGAATTAGGCATCAAACTCGTAACTTCCACACCTTATCATCCCGAATCACAAGGCATTGTGGAGAGATTTCATCAAACGTTAAAGAGTTGCTTACGGAAATTGTGTAAGAACTTCGAACACGACTGGGAAGAAAAATTACCGTTCGTTTTACTAGCTTTAAGGTTAGCCCCGAGCGACACTACCGGATTTAGTCCATTTGAGCTTGTTTTCGGTCACACCGCTAAAGGTCCTTTGGAAATGTTAAAATGTAACTTAATGAATAAAGAAGGTAACGAGGACTACATCACTAATCTAGAGCATTATAAAAACAGTTTAAGGGATGCTTGGCAACTAGCGAAGGAGACCGAGAGGAAGAGTCAAGAGGAAACTAAACGAAAGCATGATCTTAGAACGAAAGAGAGACATCTCTGTGTTGGAGATAAAGTTTTAGTATTAGTCCAGAAAGAAGGTCCCTCTTTATCGTATAAGTTCGAAGGTCCTTTTTCGATTTTAGAGAAGAGGGGGAATCTGAATTATTTAATAGATATGGGTAAACGTAGACCAAAGTGGCTGCACGTAAATTTGCTCAAGAAATATAACGAACGCCCCGTGCCTATAGTGACGGTGTCCCAGAAAGAAATTAGCTTTGAGAAAAACTCTTGAGGTGCTTAAGAATTTCGAAGTTTTTAATCAGGGTTTAGAAGAGGAAAAGGTGAGGGAAGTACGTAATGTTTTAGTGAATTATCCTGAAACTATTAGTGACAAACTAGGCCTAACCAATGTTTTAGAACATGATATTGAGTTGCAGGACACGAAACCCATTAGGCAAAGTCCATATCGTCTGAGCCCAGAAAAGGCAGAATCTGTGAGGAAGGAAATTAGTTACATGCTAGATAATGATTTGATAGTACCTAGCGAGAGTGAATGGAGTTCCCCGGTAGTTCTGGTGAAAAAGGAAGATGGATCAGATAGATTGTGCATTGATTTCCGGAAGGTAAACAGTGTAACGAAGCAAAGTAATTTTCCCTTGCCCAGGATTGACGATTGCTTAGATAGAATCGGAAATTCCAAGTTCATCTCAAAGCTTGATTTGGCTAAAGGTTATTGGCAAGTACCTTTAAGAGAACGAGCCCGGAAAATTTCCGCCTTTATAACGCCATTTGGTAGTTTCGAGCCCAAAGTTATGGCTTTTGGCTTGAAGAACGCAGCCAGTACCTTCCAAAGGTTAATGAATAAAGTTTTAAATGGCATCAAAAACTGTGTCGTGTACTTAGATGATCTTGTGATATTTTCAGAAACTTGGGAAGATCATGTAAGGATTTTGGCGAGAGTCTTGAGGGCCCTTACTAAAGTGAATCTCGTTCTTAATCTAAAGAAGTGCGAATTTGGGAAAGCTTCTATTACTTATCTAGGACATAAGGTAGGTCTTGGTAAAATCTGTCCAAAGGATCGGAACATAGAAGCTATTGTAAATTTCCCAATCCCAACAACTAAAAAACAGGCCATGAGATTTCTCGGAATGGTTTCGTATTTCCGTAGATTCGCATCAAATTTCTCGGAAATAAGCGCTCCCATAACTAATCTGTTTAAGAAAGGACGCAGTTTTGTATTTGATGACGCGTGTGTGGAAGCCTTCAACAAGTTAAAGGCTATAATGATTCACGAGCCAGTTCTATTATTACCCGATTTTGGTAAGGAATTTAATTTAGCGATCGATGCCAGTGATATTGGCATAGGAGGGGTTTTGTTGCAAGAAGTGAATGGAATGAAACTCCCAGTTGCCTATTATTCAAAGAAACTGAATAAAGCGCAACAGAACTATTCCACTATTGAAAAGGAATTGTTTGGTTTAGTTACAGCCTTGCAACACTTTGAGATTTACGCGCGTAGCGGTTCTGTTTTAACTGTGTATACTGATCATAATCCGTTAGTTTATTTGGAGAGGTTTAGGAACAAGAATAAACGTCTAATGCGTTGGAGTTTAGAATTACAAGACTATAACCTGAAGATAGTCCATATAAAGGGAAAGGATAACGTATTAGCTGATAGCCTCTCTAGAGATTTCTCAGAATGAGTAGCCTAATAACCGTTTTCTGTTATCGCACGAGTGAGTGTGTGAGAGGGGAAGTGTGCGTGTTTGACTGGATTAAAGCTTTATGCAGAATTGTTTCCCCGCTGTTTAATTTTTGCTTCTCTTTAGAAAAAAAATAAAATCATTTGATTTCATTTTTTTTCTCTTTTGGGGGGGCGTGTGATGGTAATTGCTTCATAGCAAAGAAAGATAAAGGAAAGGAGAACGCATTTTCGAGAAGTTCGGCAGCAAGGAGGTTTTCGCGCCACTGTTGGAGGCGCCTATGTTCGTGGTTGTTCCAGAATCGGCAGGAGTGTTGTGGATCTCGTCGTTACGTGAGAAACGCCGCGATTTTCTGATGCAATACCTCGTCTAGATTCATCTAAGAAGTTCTAGAAATCCCTGGAGTCGGTGACGTTCGCCGTAGGCTCCGCCCCCAGAGTAGAGTACCGTATAAATACGACGAACGAACTTTGGAGAGGAGTGATCGTAGAAGAGAGAGATTGTAAAAGAGAGATCACCAGTCAGATTAACAGTGAGAGATCAGCTGCAGCAGAGATCTTCCGTGAGATACGGGAAAAAAGGAACCGACGAAGGATCAATCAAAAGAAGAGTTTGTTCGAGAGTTGGTTGGATATTGGTCTAGTCGTCTTCAGGTGTGGTCTACCGTGTTATCTCGACGTCGAGCAGACTTCAGAGAAGAAAAGGTCCTGTTACAGGTGTTGGGGAATTCCTGCCTTACAAGAAGATTAGTTTCTGCAATACGGAGTCAAGAGGACGTCCGAAATCGCCGATCTACTTTCATGAAGCCACCTCTTCGAAGTGCCAAACTGTTTAGCAAGTATTCTTATTACCTCACTGTTTCCCCCCCAGTTCACGCAGTGTAAGATTCTATCGTTTTTATGTAAATAGGAGATACCATTCTGCATTTACCATTGTTAGTAAGCTTGTAAATAAACCTTTGTTGTGTTAGTGTTTCTTTCTATATTCATATCCCCAGTTTCAACTGTTTGTGTTGATAATTTTTTTATTTATTTCATATCGAACCTGAAGCGGACCTCCCTCAGAGGCCGTAGCATTGTGTCGACCCTTTCCAGGATATTTCGACACCGTAACATTGTCTCTGAGATATCTAAGAGTCCGTAACACATACGCTTTTGTTTACTTTTTATTTGGATTTCCTTTTTATGATTCTCTAATGCGTCAGACGCTAGTTCTGTTTTTAGAATATGGGCGATGAATGTGTGACGTAAGACTACCGAATGGTTTGGTAGATCCTCGCATTGTAAGAGAGTAATTCAATTTTTGTGTTTTCAAAAGAACTACCACTCTGTTGTGATACTGAATGACAGTCATTAACATTAAACATTTGACATGAAGATATGATGAGGATCCTTAAGGGAACCTTCATTGTTGAAGTTTGTTTTGTAGTTCTTTAGGTCACTTATTAATGAATTCTCTATTAATAATCCTTTTACTGAATGTGGCATTTTGAATGGGGAAGAAGTCTCTTTCTTCTTCTTTGAGGAAGTTAGAGAAGAACAGAGTTAGGAAAGCTTCGTCTAGAAACTCCAGTAGTTCTTGTACTAACGAGCTAGTTGAGGAGGCTTTAGAACCTAACCCTAATGTAGTTGTAACAACGTAAAAGTACCATACAAACAAACAAACGAAGTGAGTTTGATTTATATTTTTCCGGCATGAAAGCCGAGACTCGCAGGATGGAATTGCAGTTGCTTGCAATGGAAGGTAAGAGTGCTGTGGGAAGTTTTTTGTGCAGTGTTCCCAGTGTAGTGGAGGGGGCGTCTGACTGGCTCCGCATTGCTCCTAGGCCTAGACGTCTTCCAAACTCCCAGGACCAGGGGAGGAGGAATGTCGACAGCCGTAAGGAGGATGTAGAGCATCCCCAACGGTCAGGCGTCCCTTCGGCAGGCTCTGTTGTCTCGACCCAGACTGCCATGGATCGCCACAGAAAAGGCATCCTGAGGAAATGCTTCTTCTGATTCGGCTTCTCCAGGCCGCGAGACGCTTCTCTCCTCAGCAGGCGCTCTTCTCCTGGTAGGCGTTTTCTCGTCCAGGCGCCCTCCGTCGGAAGGAGGATCCTCCCCTTCCAGGATCCCAACGCATCATAGGCGCTCTTTTCCTCATGTCAGGCGCT
Source organism: Macrobrachium nipponense (assembly GCF_015104395.2). NCBI lineage: Eukaryota > Metazoa > Arthropoda > Malacostraca > Decapoda > Palaemonidae > Macrobrachium > Macrobrachium nipponense. The sequence goes on along the minus strand of NC_061100.1, from coordinate 24,766 downwards.
CGTCTTCTAGCAAGCTCCTCTCTTCTGACAGGCGCCAGGATCCCAGCATGATCCTCTCTCCTGACAGGCGCCAGGATCCTGGCAGGATCCAAGGGAGCAGCAGGCGCCTTACTCCTTCCAGGCGCCCTCTAAGGGACGCAAGTGCCTCTCCTGGCAGGCGCCAGGATCCTGGCAGGATCCAAGGGAGCAGCAGGCGCCTTACTCCTTCCAGGCGCCCTCTAAGGGACGCAAGCGCCTCTCCTGGCAGGCGCCAGGATCCTGGCAGGATCCAGGCTTGCAGCAGGCGCCTTTCTCCTGTTAGGCGCTCTTCTCCAGTTAGCCGCTCCTCTTCTAGTAAGCGGCTCCTCTTGGCATAGACGCGCCTCTCCTCACAGACGCTCCTCTCTTAGCAGACGCTTTTTCTCCTGGCAGGCTCTCTTCTTCAGGCAGGAGCCTTACTCCTGGTAGACTCCCTTCTTCGGCCAGAAAAGCCTCTACTACGTGGAGGATTGCTCGGCCGGGTGGGGATCTTCGGATCCTACCTGGCGTAAGCCCAGTCATGGAGGAGGGATCCTGCCCCTTCCTCGATTTCTACGGGAATCGAGAGAACCACCAACCGATGATCATCTGACGAATTAGGTGGGGGTTTTCTCCGAGTGCTTTAGATTCTGCGGAATTTCTAGCACTCGCAGTGTTCAAGTTTTTTACAATCTCTTAACACTTAAGCGAAACCATGGTCCAAAGTGAGATAGATGAGAATCCCCGATAATTGTTACGATATTCGGGAACCTCGCCAAAGGCTCGAATTCTTGGAATGGGTTCTGTCATGTAAGTGGGTAAGCCCCCATTGACAAGATCCAAAAAGGCTTTGTCATGTAAGTGGGCTAGTCCCCATTGACAAAGATCCTAATAGAAGACTCTGTCATGTAAGTGGGTCAGCCCCCATTGACAAGATCCAAAAAGGCTCTGTCATGTAAGTGGGTCAGCCCCCATTGACACGATCCAATAGAAGGCTCTGTCATGTAAGTGGGTCAGCCCCCATTGACACGATCCAGAAGAGCTCTCAGTCATAGGTCACTACCTCGCTGAGGCTCTTGAGGCAAAGCAGACTCATAGACAGTGTCCATGAAGTCGTCTGCCCATTAAGATAAGAAGCTTGAACTGTCGTCTTCGGTACTTGGTTCTCAATTGAAGCTTTCCTTCGGGAAAGACTTCTCCTTCATTCTCTTGACTAGAGAACGAAGGCGGTCGATCTCCAATCCTTACTCTCATTCCTCGTAGGGAAAAGAAGGTAGGATGGAGGTCGTTGTACAGAAACCTACAAATATACTACGTAGGTTACCTTCGCGACATGATTCTGTTAAGCAGTTGAATTGTCCGGGATGTAGAGCATACCGTAGTTAGCTCTACGGATGGCAACCGAGACGACTAATATCCTAATTGAACTGCTAATCGGGGCTCCCTGCAACCTCCCAGGAGTTTCCAGTTTCGATTTTAGATACTTATGGTATTATCACGACAACACCAACTCAGCTTGCGTATTTATCGAAATCCGTTTCGCTTAAATTTATTTGCTCGAGCGTATTTTTCTGCTCGATGGTTCTAGCCGAACGCATTTCTTCGTAGATTGGAATAGCTGGCAACTCAGGATGAAGAGTCGGCGACAGCTAACGTTGTATAAGACTGCTGTCACTGTGAAACAGCTCAGTACCAGCTGGCTCTCCAGGATGCGCTGTCGGTGACGTCTCTCTCTCCTGCATGATTGACTGCCGAACCGTATCTCTGCCCAACAACCACGGACATAGGTCTCTGATTAATGGGGATTCTCACATTCATGAATGACCATCTACTGCTGAGACGCTCGGTTTCTTCGCCTTCGCATTGCGAGAATTTTTTCAACAGAGATATCTCTTGGACTCTTTCTGTTTACCGCACTGTAACAGAAGTCTGCACTAGTCTACTGCTGCATAGCACTATGATAATGAGGAATGTTTTTTCTTCAGACATTGGACTTTGTCTTTAAAATATCTCATATTCGTAGGTGTGCAATTGTTCATTGTTCACCCCGAATTAACAGATGTGTCGGAAGACATCGCCAGTTCCCCGGCCTGACAGCTCTGCTTCCAAATGTTCAGCCCATGAGAAGCAGTTCTGCAGGCAGTACTTCCCGAGTTTTTTTTTTTTCATTACTGAAAAACTCTCCGCTTTCATAGCAACTACGTCTTCTCATCAGACAGTAATGAAATAGCGGTTAGTGTTTTCAGTCATTGATAAGCACAGGTTCAGAATCTGGAGAATTTTTCTCTTGATTCGGCTGTGAAGAAGTAGGTTGCATTCTCTGTCCTACTTTGTCTTATACGGCACATAGTGTTGTTTCTCCTTTGCTGAGATTCAACTACTATGAGAATATCTTGCCATCAGGAACCTCGGTCTCTAGAAGGCAATTGACTTTCGCCTGTTGGGCTCATGCCTTTACAGAATCATCACCTCGCCGTCCGGCATCGGTGACAAACAGAAATACTTTTTTTTTTTATAGTCTTTCGGCTTAGCCCTGCAAAGGCGAAGGCCACGTGACTTGCTCAGATTCGATTCTTGGATAACTTACCTCGATACCAAACGCAGTCAGTCGGCAGCTGTTAGAGCGCCCGGGTCAGTTACGAGCTACGGTGTAGACTCAGTTTGAGTGTTCCAAGAACTTTGCTGCGCACACCTTCCCGATCCTGGAAGGGGTAAAACAGGAGCTGAGTTGGTGGCTTTCCCCACTCAGGGAGGGACTCATTACGTCTCCCGGTACGAAACAGCAAGAGACCTGTTGCTGTGGGCAGAGGAGAGAGAGAAATTACACTTCACACCAGATTTGTTCAAGGAGAGAAGACCGTAAGGGCGGACCTGCTGAGCAAGAGAGATCAAGTCCTCCCCACAGAATGGACTCTCTATCAAGACGTTTGACAGATGTTGTGGAGCATTTGGGGGCAGACCACACATAGATCTTTTTTGCCACGAATTAGAACAAGAGACTGGATAACTTTTGCTCCTCCATTTCGGATCCGAGAGCAATAACGGTAGACGCACTCCTTCTAGACTGGACAGGGATAGACGGCTACGCGTTTCCCCCATTCAAGATGTTGGGGGAAGTATTGAGAAAGTTCGTCCCCTCAACAGGAACGAAACTAGCTCTGGTCGCTCCCTTTTGGCCCGCTAAGGAATGGTTCACAGAGGTACTGGAATGGACGGTGGACTTCCCCAGATCTCTGCCACTCAGGAGAGATCTGCTCAGACAACCCCACTGCAACAGTTTTCACTAAAACCTCCCTGCTCTCTGCCTGACTACCTTCATATTATCGAGAGATTTGTCAGAGCGAGAGGCTTTTCGCGCAAGTATGTTCTTTATGAGTAGCATCATAGCAGAGGCGCATGCGACGTGCGATGATGAACAGTTTAAACTCTTTAGAGTTATAGCACATGAAGTAAGGGCCATCGCGACATCTCTGGCATTTCAGGAAAATATGTCGCTGAACAATATTGTAGCCTCTACATACTGGAGATGCAACTCAGTGTTTGCTTCTCTCTACTTGAGAGACGTGAGAGTGACTTACGATAAGTGCTTCTCGTTGGGGCCCTACGTATCTGCGGTTTCAGTGCTGGGACAGGGAGCTGAGACTAATCCTTGTTAGTTTAGTTTAATTTTATTTTTAATTTGGTGTTATGTTTTCATACAATCAACTTACCTGTCAGATATATACTTAGCTAAGACTCCGTCGTCCCAGCTAAATATATATCTGCCAGGTAAGTATGTATGAAACATTATTGTATCATAACAATATCATTTTTATTTTTGTTTGAAATAGGGTTAAGTGGTAACCCCTTCCAATTGCTAGCTCTAACACGGGTTAGAGTTGGTCAGGTGGTCGGAATTGGTTTTGTGCTCCTTGATAGTGCCAGAGGCAAAAGTTTTGTCATGTAAGTGGGTTAGCCCCATGGACAAGATCCTAACAAGGTTCTGTCATGTAAGTGGGTAGCCCCCATTGACAAGATCCAGAAGAGCTCTCAGTCATAGGTCACTACCTCGCTGAAGCTCTTGAGGCAGAGCAGACTCATAGACAGTATCCATGAAGTCTTCTGCCCTATCAGGTGTGAACCAAGGTCTTTGACCTACAACATGTGTTGTTTCCTGTTTCTATTTTTATTATTTAGCTTTCTCTTACCCTCCACCAAGGGTGCCAATCAGCTAAGTATATATCTGCCGGGGAAGTTGCATGTACAAAAATGATATTTCTGGGCTCAGTCCGTGTCGCTTTGTGAAATATCCTTTTAGTTCATATTTCTAAGGTAAATATTGCTAACAGTACCAGAGAAAAAAACAAAATGGAATGTCAGAGCATTCTGACTCGCTCACCCTAAATAAAAAGAGGGTGTCGGTATGGTTTCTGGGGCGAGTGAAACCACTACCACGGGCCTCTTGTCATTTAGATCTCTTCTTCACAAAATCCCCCTGCTAGAGAGAGCTGATACACAGCCCGCGCCAGCAACTACTACTAGCGCTCCCACGCCAACACCAGCGCCTCTAGCGGCCATCCTTTCTGTTAGCAGAATCCCGCACGCATGTGTTTTTCATTGCTGTGTTTTTCGCTATCACTTTTTTGGATTATCTTTCGTGATGGAGCTTCAAGCTATTGCAGCAACTAAGTTAACTACTGCCTAAGTGTTTCACATAATTTTAGCCAGTTAGGGCCCGTTTTACCGCTTTTATTAGGTTATATGACGGTGCCCTCTACGACATGGCTACAGGCTCGCCCCACCCGGCTCGCCTCGTGTAATTCTTATTCAGCCCCTTCGGTCTTCCATACCGTTGTAGCTGTTTTCTGTGCAGTGCTTATGTTAAGTTTTTCGTGTCGTGCAAGATTTGCTATTCTAATTTTATGGGAATCTAGCTCGATTGAGCTTTTGCCTTGTTACCTTAGCTCAGTGTTCATGCATGCATGTGCCGCCTTTGTCTAGGTCTGTTAGGCATATAGGACGTACGTCCTCTTCTCTTTAGTCCTACCACCCTGGCCGTCGCCCTCCGGCAGAGACCAGCTCCTGAGTAGTTAGGCGCCCTCCCTCCCGGGTCGGTTAGCCTAGCTTCTCTAGGACTTTTCTTTTTCTTTTACTGTTGATTCCCTTCCTTTCTATTATAATTTTATGCTTATTTTACGTACTGCATGTTTGAGACGGTTAGAGATAGCCTAGGCAATCTCTGTCGCCTGACCTATCCGTCCACGCGGCCCTACCATGTTCACGGTGGGCCAGGCGATCGCACCGAGCCACCGGCTCAGTCACCCCTCCCTGCCTCCCTTTCCCCTACGGGGGTTGGGGAGGCTCGTACCGCTCGCTCATGTTGCCATGGCGACACCCGGGCTCACTCCCCTCCTCCTCTCTTCTTGGAGGGGATACGGGAGCTTCGAGGGGGGGGGGGGGATACCTTGAGACTGCCTTGTCATACCGTTCTCACCCTGGGTCCCACGGGGGCGTCTGGGTGCGCTCGGGTCGGGCTGGCCACCTGGCTCGTCCACGCTCGGACCCCCTAGGGTCCCTTATCGCTCTCTCCTACCCCGGTCACCCCCCCCCCCTCCATTACCCACCGCGCCAGCGGGGGGCTCCACTGGTTCCGCCAGCTACATCATTTGGGGGTGACGGAGAAGAGCTCCGCTACATGCTTCTGTTTTTATTTTTGTCTTGATGCTTTAACTTTAATTTTGTATTTTATTTATCTGTGTATTTATACTGAAAATTTCGCTAGCCGGCGGAGCGCCAGCTCACCAACCGGGTTCTCCTCCTGCCTGCGAGTTTTTTCTACAGCGGAGCTAGGCTCCTGCTGTTATAGTTTATTCATATGGGTTAACTCTCTCTTGTTCCTCCCCGCCATTTTGTCCCACCCCATTGTATATCTGGTTGCTAGCTTGGTGAAACTCCTACTCCGGTGTGCCGGAATTTTCTATCTAGCATACCAGATCTACAGGACTCTTACCACCACAGGAGAACAGGAGAAGGTTAACACCTAATTCTCCACTCCGGCATATGACTGAGTGTTATATCTCTTAGCGGGCGAGTCCTGTTAAGCAGTGTTGATACTCATGTCCACTTACAGGCTACCAACTGCCAGGAGTCCGGCTGTAATGCCGTACTCCAGGACCCATGTGGACACGAGATCTGCAGGACCCACCCCGTCTGCGCCATCCGTTATGGGGATATAGCGGTATGGCACCATGAAGCATGCTCTATTTGCTATGACCTTGTAGAGCAATTCTCCTCCGGTGTAAGTTTATACCGAATCTATTCACCATGTAACTCGTCCATAAGAGATACAGTGACATTTTGAACTATATGTTTAATTATCAGCTTAGCCTTCCTCTAGGGCTTACAATAACCTTCTCTTCCAGGCCTCCGCCATGAAGGACGCGGCAGCGACCACCCTGAAGGCCTGGGTCGGCGGGTTCGGCAAAAACGTCACGAAGGGGCAGCCATATATCTTGGATAAGAATATGGCTCTCCGCCTCTTCCCTGGAGCAAAGGCCACTTCCTACGTCGACCCGGCAGCGGTGACCCCGTATATCTCCTCCATTCAACTTCAGTTGGCCCAGGCGCTGGCGGCTCAGAGCAACCCAGAAATAGCAGACGACGTGGCTACCCGGACCTCAACGTGGAACCAATGGCGGTAGGTGATCAAGGTAGTATGTTAGTCTGGTTAGACTCATTGGGCTGGTAAATCTTAACTTTATAATAATAATAAAGGTAGTATGTTCGTTGAGGCAGGTTTGTTGGGGGCTCAAGGGCTTCCCTTGGGTCCTTCTGGATCTTCTTCCCCTCTGCCTTCTACTTCCTTCCAAGGCTTTTCAGAGAGTGAACTTTTGGTCAGACCGAAGTCCACTCAAGCTATCCCTAAAGTGAAAGGGAAGCGTAAGTTGAAGACCCTGGAGAAGACAGCGTCTAAAAAGACCACGTCTTCTTCGTCTCATAAGACTCCGGCTCACCACCCCGGAGCGGAGAAAGCGAAGTCCTCTTCTTCTTCGCATTCAAAAGGGTCGAGAGGTAAGTCCTCGAAAGATAAGGCTCAGACCTCTACAAATCCTGAGCCTTCGACCTTTACCGGGGCACGCCCCAAGACACCTACAGTGTCCAAAGACCCGGCTCCTTTTGACACCGATGCGTTTGCTGCAAATATTATGCAGCAGATGGGTAGTCTTGTCGGGAACCTGGTGCAAGACAAATTTGAACAGATGTTGTCACACATCTCTACGTCTTTCGAGGAGTCCGGTCAATCGATTCGAAACATTTCGGAGAGACTGACCAACCAAGAGAATCTCATGGTGGGCCTGCGGGAGAACCCGGCAACAGTCCTCTCACAACCTAGTATGGCGGTGCAACCCATGCCGGATTATGATTCTCTCCTTTCTTTCACACCGAACAATCCTTGGAGAGTGTCGTCGTATGCCCCGTTTAAAGATGGCATGCTGATGTTACCGGATTGCGGCACTCGAAGATTAGAAGACTTCGAGTTCCACCCCGCCAATCTGCAACCACCATTCATCGGTTACGCCCGTCTTACAGAGATGGCTATGAGAAGGGAGGACAGGATCCCGAAGGAAACCGTGATCTACAGCCGAGATCAGGCCCAAAGGGAGTGGCTGAGGAGCTTGGATGACTGGGACTGCGTCAACACCAATCTCCAGGCTTTTAAGAGCCCTTTTACTATCTTTGTGGCGGATGAGGAGACCCCTATTCCTTTCACCACAAAGTTAGTGGAGCTGACTCTCCAGGCCGCCATGAAAGACGAGCCTATGCCGCAGCTCCGTGAAACTGAGCCAATATCCCTTCTTCTTCCTAGCACCGAAGATCTTTGGGCGGACCTACCATCCACATTCACGGTAGGTAAACTCAAGCCGGACTGTGCAATAGTACAGTTTAGCGAGAGGCTTCCTAGGCTACCTGACAATCTAATTCAGGCAGAATTTGATGCCAGGTCCAGGCTAGGGAGGACATTAAATGCACTGGTAATGACAGAGGTTGCGGCAGAAACATACGGCACGGAACCTCTGTTCAAGCTACTGGCTAAAGCCCAGACTCATACTGTGCAGTGCGACCTATACGACTTCGTAGTCGCACGGCGGAATTGCAAAAAACATGTACTGCAAGAGGTGACTATTCGCCATGAGCCTAATAAACTGCTCGCCGCTTCTATCTAGGGTGCTGACCTTTTTCCAGAAGCTCTGGTTAATGAGGTTCAGCACGAAGCGACAAGGCTGAACCAAAGCCTTAAGGTCCGTTGGGGCCTATCAGCTAAGAGGAAGCCTGAACCTTCTTCTTCCTCTACAAAGAAGTTGAAGAAGCCTAGAAAATTCACACCCTACCAGGCTTCCCAGCAACAACAAGAGGTTCAAGCAGTACCGGTCTCTCAGGTGGTACAACCTTCCACCTCGAAGAGTCAGACCCAACCAATCCTACTGCTAACGTCTCAGAACCAACCGTCTACCTCGTTTGCGGTTTCACCGGCCTTCAATCCGGTCTTCGAAGGGCAAGCGTTCCAAACCTTTAACAGGTTTGGAAGAGGTAGCAGGGCTAGGAGGGGTTCATTTTGCCAGAGAGGTGGCGGAAGAGCACCTATTAGGGGCAAGCACTTCCGAGGAGGACGTGGTTCACGAACAGCCCCAAGTCAGTGAGAACCCTCAGGTAGGAGGGAGACTGTTCCTCTATCGCCACAGATGGGGGTTCAGCAACTGGGCACAAAGTATTGTGTCCAAAGGACTAGGATGGAGCTGGACCAAAGGTCCTCCTCCGTCCAAGACCTTCCTTCAGAAACCAACATCGGAATTGACTGAGTATGCAGAAGAACTACTTCAGAAAGGGGTTGTATCAAAAGTCAAGCCTTTAAAGTTTCAAGGTCGCTTGTTCAGCGTGCCAAAGAAAGGCTCAACCAAACGAAGAATAATCTTAGACTTGTCCCGTCTAAACTTATTCATTCGTTGCGACAAGTTCAAAATGCTGACTATCTCGCAGGTGCGGACCTTACTTCCCCGTGGGGCCGTCACCACCTCTATCGATCTTACAGACGCTTATACTATCATATCCCAGTAGCAAGACACTTCCGCCTGTACCTAGGCTTCAGACTAGGGAACCAGGCATTCTCCTTCAAAGTGATGCCCTTCGGGTTAAACGTGGCCCCCAGGGTATTCACGAAATTGGCGGAGTCGGTAGTTCAGCAACTAAGATCTCAGGGGATAATGGTAGTAGCGTATCTGGACGATTCTCTTGTTTGGGCAACAACCGTCGAAGAATGCCACAAAGCTACGGTCAAATTAATACAGTTTCTGGAACATTTGGGGTTCCAAATATACAAGACCAAGTCCAGGCTAACGCCGGACTCCCGCTTTCAATGGCTCAGCATTCAATGGGACTTACGCTCCCATACTCTGTCAATTCCGTTGGCCAAAAGGAAAGAAATAGCCAAAGCAACAAAGCAATTCCTCAAATGCAAGCATACATCAAGGAGAAACCAGGAAAGAATCCTTGGTTCTCTCCAGTTCGCCTCAGTGACAGATGTTCTACTGAAGGCAAAGTTGAAAGACATAAACCAGGTCTGGCGCTCGAGAGCAAACAACAAGTCTCGGGACATATTGTCAGCCATCCCGCCGATTCTCCGCCCCTGGGCGGAGGTCAAGAATCTACCCAAATCGGTTTCTCTTCAATTTCCTCCTCCGGCGTTGGTTATCCACACGGACGCTTCTCTAAGCGGTTGGGGAGGCTACTCTCAATTCAAGAAAGTACAAGGGACTTGGTCCCCTCAGTTCCGCCAGCTTCACATAAATGTATTAGAAGCCATGGCAGTATTCCTCACATTGAAGAGGCTTCTACCAACCAAGAAATCTCACATCAAGCTGGTATTGGACAGTGCAGTAGTGGTACACTGCATCAACAGAGGAGGATCCAAATCAAGTCATGTGAACCATGTCATGATAGCATGTAGCGGAGCTCTTCTCCGTCACCCCCCAATGATGTAGCTGGCGGAACCAGTGGAGCCCGCCGCTGGCGTGGTGGGTAATGGGGGGGGGTGGGGTGACTGGGGTAGGAGAGAGCGATAAGGGACCCTAGGGGGCCGAGTGTGGACGAGCCAGGTGGCCAGCCCGACCCGAGCGCACCCAGACGCCCCCGTGGGACCTAGGGTGAGAACGGTATGACAAGGCAGTCTCAAGGTATTCCCCTCCACTCGAAACTCCCGTATCCCCTCCAAGAAGAGAGGAGGAGGGGAGTGAGCCCGGGTGTCGCCATGGCAACGTGAGCGAGCGGTACGAGCCTCCCCAACCCCCGTAGGGGAAAGGGAGGCAGGGAGGGGTGACTGAGCCGGTGGCTCGGTGCGATCGCCTGGCCCACCGTGAACATGGTAGGGCCGCGTGGACGGATAGGTCAGGCGACAGAGATAGCCTAGGCTATCTCTAACCGTCTCAAACATGCAGTACGTAAAATAAGCATAAAATTATAATAGAAAGGAAGGGAATCAACAGTAAAAGAAAAAGAAAAGTCCTAGAGAAGCTAGGCTAACCGACCCGGGAGGGAGGGCGCCTAACTACTCAGGAGCTGGTCTCTGCCGGAGGGCGACGGCCAGGGTGGTAGGACTAAAGAGAAGAGGACGTATGTCCTATATGCCTAACAGACCTAGACAAAGGCGGCACATGCATGCATGAACACTGAGCTAAGGTAACAAGGCAAAAGCTCAATTGAGCTAGATTCCCATAAAATTAGAATAGCAAATCTTGCACGACACGAAAAACTTAACATAAGCACTGCACAGAAAACAGCTACAACGGTATGGAAGACCGAAGGGGCTGAATAAGAATTACACGAGGCGAGCCGGGTGGGGCGAGCCTGTAGCCATGTCGTAGAGGGCACCGTCATATAACCTAATAAAAGTGGTAAAATTACGTGAAACACTTAGGCAGTACTTAACTTAGTTGCTGCAATAGCTTGAAGCTCCATCACGAAAGATAATCCAAAAAAGTGATAGCGAAAAACACAGCAATGAAAAACACGTGCGTGCGGGATTCTGCTAACAGAAAGGATGGCCGCTAGAGGTGCTGGTGTTGGCGTGGGAGCGCTAGTAGTAGTAGTTGCTGGCGCGGGCTGTGTATCAGCTCTCTCTAGCAGGGGGATTTTGTGAAGGAGAGATCTAAATGACAAGAGGCCCGTGGTAGTGGTTTCACTCGCCCCAGAAACCATACCAACACCCTCTTTTTATTTAGGGTGAGCGAGTCAGAATGCTTTGACATTCCATTTTGGTTTTTTCTCTGGTAATGTTAGCAATATTTACCTTAAAAATATGAACTAAAAGGATATTTCACTGGGCGACACGGGCCCTTGCCCAGAAATAGATTTTTCCTTCGTCAAAATCCATTTGTTATGATACAATAAAGTTTTGTACATACTTACTCGGCAGATATATACGATTAATGGCCTGCCCAGCCTCCCCTCAGGAGACAGGTGGAAGAGAAAATCTGATTAGGAAACGGGAATGGTTCCTAGTCCCGCCACCCAGCGGTGGGAGGGTAGATCACCTGACCTACCTATAGCGTGTGCCGCGAAATTTGAAATTCTGTCGGGACGTCGGAGACTATAGCTAAGTATATATCTGCCGGGTAAGTATGTACAAAACTTTATTGTATCATAACAATATCATTTTTCCTAACTATACAAACCTGAGGTCCTTTACACATAGTCCCATCTCATGCCACCCCTCACTCTGCAGTTTTTGCTTGGGCCTAAAGCAAAAGTGATTCTTCACCTCCCAGTCGCGCGGCGCGCGCACTGTCGGACAAGCAGTTAACTACCGAACCCCTTGTTCGAAATCTTACGACCTATCCAGCTGCCGCTAGTAACCTTCCTATTGTAAAAGGACCTCAGGTTTGTATAGTTAGGAAAAATGTAATTTTAAATATCTAACTTCCCTGGTAGTTACATATTTCTGGACTCAACCTGTGCCGCTCCGTGAAATGCTCCTTATAGCATCATTTCTAAGGTATAAAACTGCTATACTATATACCAGAGAAAAAAGTTGCATGGAATGCCGGGCATATGCTTAGCTCGCTCACCCATATAGGGTGTCGGTATAGTAACTGGGGCGTGAAAAACCACTCTCAGAGGTCTCTTACCAATTAGTTATCTCCTCTCCCAACATCCCCCATAACTACGAGGTGCCGTTCTACATCCCACCACTACCACCCATGCGTACCCAAACATTCCTTTCAATAGCATCGTACGAAGTACAAGTGTTTTTCGTTTGTTGATATTTTGTGCTTGATTTTCATTATGTCAGACCTCCTGGAAGCTTCCACTACTAGGTTGAGTACTACTATTGGTTGTGCTATGCACTGAAGTTGTGATTTCTTTATCGTAGGTATTTTCTACGAGAATATGATCTTGATCAAGGATCGGAGATATCCGAACCCAGTCAGCCATTTTGATGTCGCTACTTCACGGAGCTTTGTTTACATGTTGATTGACCATTAGTTCCTCATACTAATTGCAATCATTTTTTGTCCTAGACATATGGAAATAAATGCACTTTTAATATTTTGTATGATTTTTATACGATGTTTTCGTGGGTTTTAGATATTTAGTGATTTTGGCTTACACTAGGCTACTGTCCGAGCATTACATGTTCGAGTCATATACTACTTTAGGGAGCTTCCCTTGGTTTGACAACTTTTGAGCGTAGTTTATCTTAAATCGGCAAATCACCCGATTTCGTAGAGATATTATTAAGAGTGATATAGCCTACCTGACCATATCAGTATCTCACCCGATGTTGGAGACCTAGGCTATTTGCTCGGCTTATTTTTTGTCTAGCTTAATACAGTGTTCCCCCGTATTCGCGTTCTCCGGATTCGCGGACTCACACATTCGCGGATTTTTCTTTGGAATCTATCTAGAAATTATTCGCGGACGGACTCGCCCATTCGCGGAATTTTCCGACGAAAATAATCACTAATTAGTGTATTTTGATGTTTATTTTCATGACTAAATACATTTTTATGATACAAAAATGATTTACTAATTTTCAAATATTAATTTTGATTAATACTGTACGTATTAGTAAGTTTAATAAGTTTAAATGATATCACATAATAGAAATAATAATTCTCTCTCTCTCTCTCTCTCTCTCTCTACTACAAAGATGTATGTTTTTTTTTTGTATGATCAATAAATGATTTACTATTTTCAAATATTAATATTAATTTATAGAGCAATAATATCAATTCATTAAAGAAAATACCATAGTGAATTAGTAAGATTTTAGCTTATAAATTTAAAAAATTATGGAAGAACGAAGGAAATCCCAGTCAGATTCTTTCTCTAACTCAAGGTACTAAAACTCAGATATACGTATCAAGTTAAGTGACCGGAGGGGGAAGGAGCTGATTTGTGGCTGCCATCACGTGGGCATGAAATTTCCAACCCCCCCCCCCCCCTCTCTCTCTCTCTCTCTCTCTCTCTCTCTCTTACTGAGATGAGAGATTTTTATGGTACATATATGCGTAATATGTTTGTTAATATTTTCAAATAATAATAATAATAATAAACTGTGATTACAAAATTCATATGTGAAAGTATTTTACAAATACTACGATAATCTCTCTCTCTCTCTCTCTCTCTCTCTCTCTCTCTCTCTCTCTCTCTCTCTTAAAGCGATGTATGTTTTTTGGATGATGATTTACTAATTTTCAAATATCAATATTAATGTAAACATCAATAATATAAATTCATTAAAGAAAATACTAAAGTGAATTAGGAAGATTTTAGTTTATAAATAAAAAGAATTACGTAAGAAGAATGAAAGAAAATGCTCTTTACCCCGCATCACTCTCTTTGAACTCCAGTAGCAAGCCGAGTTGGCTGGGGTCCAACAACTGTGTTGCCATATCTCAGGATAATGTGTCTCTCTCTCTCTCTCTCTCTCTCTCTCTCTCTCTCTCTCTCTCTCTCTCTCTCTCTCTCTCTCTCTCTCTCTTACTGAGATGAGAGAATTTCTATGGTACATGTGTATGTTTATTAATATTTTTGCATAATAAAAGGATTTTGACATAGGAAAAATCTATTTCTGGGTGATTGGCTCGTGTCACCCTATGAAAGGATCCTTAATATCATTCTTTCTAGGCAAAATTAATCTAAAATTACCAGAGAAAAACAAATTAAGAAATGTCAGTAAAACTGACTCGCTCACTCTATAAAAGAAGTGTGTATGAGAATAGGGGCGAGTGGGGATCACTACCACGAGACATTCACCATTTAGACCTTCCAATCAAAATCCCCACTTGAGAGAGCTGATACTAACGGGTGATGCGGCCGCTACTACTACTACTAGGGACGCCACGGACAGCAGCGCCCCTAGCGGTCATCCTTAATCTATGAACATCTTGTCCTGCAGGGAGGGCAAACAAATACAGGGTGGGTTTCATAGGGCGACACGAGCCAATCACCCAGAAATAGATTTTTCCTACGTCAAAATCCTTTTTCTGGGCTCAGCTCGTGTCGGCCTATGAAAGAGTACCAGAGAAACAGACAAGATGGGAAAAAGGACAAATGAAAATCAGTTGTAAAAAAGAGGGATATAATATAAGTGAATCAGGTATATTACAGAATACAAACTAATACTTAAAGGTAACTTATTCTAAACAATGACATAAAAAGAAAGTCAATAATTTAAAGTACTTAAAATTAACTTATATTAAACATAGTAATATACAATAATGCATCAAATTTAACAAAATAGATTCACTTAAATAAGGTATTTACATAATATACAAACACAAATGTGTTTACTAACCTAGCATAAAAATAAGGGTAGGTCACTGAAGTACATTATAAGTACATAGTGTGGATGTCCCTAGCAAAAAAATAAGGGACAATCCACCAATATGATCTCAGCGGCTAAGGCTAGAGTATCCGAATAAGCATGGCGATAGGTGAGGCATGTTGGACGAGGTAGGTAGAAAGGAGACCTGGATCTATACTATGACTCTATACAGCATCAGGAGAAACAATGTTTCCCGCTGCTACTGCAGAAATTTTAAAGATTCCAAGGACTTTAGGTAGTGACGTTTAAGAGACTGTCGGAGATTTCCATCCAGTATACTTTTTAAGATCCTCGAAGTTCATATGTTGAAAGTAGTTAATTGAGGTGGCTACTACCCCTGATCATGTGCTTTTGGAAATGATCAGGATTGGCTTGTTTAATGAAGTAAAGGATCTGTTGTCTAACTTCCTTTTACTGATAAAGTACCACCTTTTTCTCTCTGAAGAGAGAACCTGAGGATGTTGAGGATGTGCGAGATAGAAAGGCTCTTAAAGTTGATACTGGGCAGAGAGAAGGATCTTGCGGAAGTGGATGAGGCTTTCCAAGGCGCCCACCTTGCAAGAGGATCCTCATTTTTAGCCAAAAAACTACGATCCGGAGCAAGCAGAACTTCTCCTGAGGGGAGGAATTAACCACATGACCCGCATCTCTGGATAGAGCCGACAGTTCTGAAATTCTAGCTCCTGAAGCTAGGCTTAATAAGAATAACGTCTTTCTAAGAAGCATTATGAATGTACAAGACGGGAGTTGTCAGTATCTGATGCTAGTTGAGGACATCATTTAAGAACCATGAGACTGCAGTGGGTCCTTTGAGAAGGTCTAAGTCTAGCACAGGCTTTAGGAATAGACGTAAAGTAAGATTCAGTTAGGTCTATCCTGGAAACCCAACTGGAAGATCTTCTTCAAAGCCGATTTATGAGTAGTAATAGTGCTAGCTGCTAAACCTTTTCAACAAGGATCTGAAAAAGGATATAGCTAAGTTTAACTGTCATGGTTGTAGTGTTTGATTCTTTCAGGAAGGATGCTAATTTTTTTAACAGCTGAGTCATATGTCTAATAGTTGACTCTCTCTTATCTGATTCTAGGAAGAGGATGTTTTGTGGATCAATGTTAGCATCTTTGTTAGCCGCAAACTTCATGAAGTCCATAAAGTTTATGGGTCTGAAAGAATTCCTGAGGAAGCGAACACAGTCCTCATTTGTACTGATTGTGACAGCTTGGGATTGGGAATCCGTTGAGGACGGAGACCCAATTCCAGAAGCAGAGGATACCAGTTGCTCTTGGGCCAGTCTGGAGCAATCAGAGCTACTATTCCCTTGAAAGTCCTCAGCTTGCTCAAGACTTTCAAGAGAAGATTCACTGGAGGAAAGACATAATTTTTCTCCACTGATTCCAATCTAACGACAGGGCGTCCGTGGCATAATCCAGAGGGTCCAGGTTGGGGGCCACATAGCAAGGGAGCTTGTGATTTGCTTGTGAAGCGAAGAGATCCACTTGGAGACCTGGGACTCTCCGGCATATCCACTGGAATGACCTGTCGTCCAGGGACCATTCTTATTCCAGAGGGACCGACCGGGACAAAGCGTCTGCTATCACATTTCTTACCCCCGCCAGTGAGTGGCAGACAGATGCCATTTGTGTTTGTCTGCTAGTGCAAAGATGGCTATCATGACATGGTTCACATTTTGTTTGGATTTGGACCCTCCTCTGTTGATGCAATGACTACCCCACTGCACTGTCCCAAACTATCTTAGATGAGACTTCTTCGGGGGAAGAAGTCTCTTCAGGGTAAGAAATACTGCCATTGCCTCCAGAACGTTTATGTGTAGCTGCGGAACTGAACTGACCAAGTCCCTTGAACTTGCTTGAATTGAGAATATCCCCCCCACCCGGACAGGGAGGCATCCGTGTGAGTGGTTTAACACTGGAAGGGGGGGGGTATTGAAGGGGTACTAGTTTGGCCAGGTTCTTCACTTTTGTCCATGGACGGAGCTGATTGCGAAGGATCTGTTGGAATTACTGACAACTTGTCTCGAGATTTGACGTTTGCTCTCGATCGCCAAACTCGGTTTTTTATATCTTTCAAGCTTGCTTTCAGGAGGATGTCTGTCACTGAGGCAAACTGAAGAGAACCTAGGATTCTTTCCTGGCTTCTCCTTGATGTTTGTTTGCATTTGAGAATTTGTTTCACAGACTTGGCTATTTCTTTCGTTTGACCACTGGAATTGACAGATTGTGGGAAGACAAATCCCATTGGATTCCTAGCCACTGAAAACGAGACTCTGGAGTAAGTCTGGATTTCGTCTTGTTTATCTGGAACCCAGATTGTCCAGAAATTGAACTACCTTTTTCGTGGCTTTGAGACATTCCTCGACTGTTGGTGCCCAGATCAACCAATCGTCGAGGTATGCTGCTACCATTATCCCCTGAGTTCTCAATTGTTGAAACCACCACTTCTGCTATTTCGTGAATACCCTGGGGCTACATTCAGACCGAAGGGCATCACTTTGAATGAGAATGTCTGATTTCCTAGTTTGAAGCCTAGGAATGGGCGGAAGTGCCTGGCTATAGGGATATGATAGTATGCGTCTGTAAGATCGATGGAGCATGTGACGGCTCCACGAGGAAGTAAGGTCCTTACCTGCGAGATGTAAGCATTTTGAACTTGTCGCAACGAATGAAAGAGTTTTAGCCTTGACAAGTCTAAGATTAACACCCTTCTTTTTGTTGAGCCTTTCTTTGGCACGCTGAATAAGCGACCTTGAAATTTTAGATGCTTGACTCTCGCAATAGCTCCTTTCTGAAGGAGTTCGCTTGCGTAATCTGTCAATTCCTTTGAAGGTTCCTGATAAAATGATTTGATTGGAGGGGGATCTTTGATCCAACTCCAACCCAATCCTTTGGACACTATTGCTCTGTGCCCAATTGCTGCAACCCCCCACCTGTGACGGAAGAGGAACAGCCTCCCTCCTACCTGGGGAGCCTCACTGTTGTTCGGGTTGACCTCCAGGGTTGACCTCCACGCCCTCCTCTGACTGCCTACCCCTTGTCGCTCCTTCCTGTGCCACGCTGGCGAAAGTGGCCCTCTCTCTGCTTACCTCTCGACTGCCTATTAAAGGGAGGGTAAGCCTGACCTTCATACATAGGGTTGAAGGCCGGCGAGAGTGCGTAGGAGGTCGAGGGTTGCGACTGAGGAGACAACAGGAGGATGGGTTTGGGTCTGTTTTGAGGTTGATGGTTGTCCCTGTTGGGTAACTGGGACGGCCTGAACGAACTGCTGTTGCTGCTGATGTTTTTGGTAAGGCTGGAACCTTTTGCCAGACTTCTTTAGTTTCTTACCAGCAGCGGGGGCGGATTCTTGTTTCCTCTTAGAGGAGATACCCCACCTAGCTCTAAGGCTCTGGTTGAGCCTAGCAGCCGTCATGGTGCACCTCATTCACAGCGGACTCTGGGAAGAGGTCCGCCCCCCCACATGCTGGAAGCCAGGAGTCTATTAGGTTCGTGCCTAATAGTGCACTCCTGCAGAACGTGCTTTCGGCAGTTCCTCCTAGCTTGGAAGAAGTCGAAAGCATCCTCTGAACTGTTTGAAGCTGATGGACTTGGCCAGAATCTTAAATAGAGGTTCTGTGCCATACGATAGAGCCGCCATCTCAGTGATAATTAGAGAGTTGAGGGATCTTCCAAACCTAGTTCGAGCATCGAACTCTGCTTGGATCAAGGTATCAGGCAACCTTGGAAGCTTTTCGCCAAACTGGTCCATTGCACAGTCTGGTTTGAGCTTACCAAGCGTGAATGTGGCAGGCAAGTTTCTCCCACAATTCTCCGAAGGCTGGAAAGAGCGGAGAAGATAGAATCCGCTTCCCTCAGCTGTGGCATGGGCTCATCCCTGAGGACTGCCTGAAGAGTCGCTTCCACTATTTTGGTAGTGAACGGAAGAGAAGCCTCCTCCTCCGTCGCAAAAACAAAAATAGTGAAAGGACTCTTGAAAGCCTGGAGCTTAGTGTTGGTACAACTCCCAGTCCTCAAGGCAGTGAACCCATTCCCGCTGAGCGTGCTCTCTACTATAAAGCACGTTCTCTCTGGAGATCTTGTCCTCCCTAGTGAGGGCCGCCACGGTCAGCCTAGCATATCCAATGAAAGGCTGAGTCAATCCCGGAGGATAAAACTCGAAGTCCTCAATCCTTCGAGTTCCACACTCCGGGACAGAGATCATACCGTCCTTGAATGGAGCGTAAGCGGCCACTCTCCATGGGTTATCCATGGAGAAGGCTGGTAGCGACTCATAAGGAGGTAGCTGGAGAATGCCAGCACCTGCTACTGGGGAGACTGGATGAGGAGCCTGAGCAAGCCCAGCTACTCGGTCCTCATTCTCTCTAACTCTGTTAGAGATCTTGGATGGACTGGCCCGACTGACTAAGGGTGTTCGACAGCTGTGCAAACATCTGTTCGAACTTGGTTCCGAGGGCGGAGACCTGCGAGCCTACCATCTCTCCTACCTGTTGCATCACCACTGCTGAGAAGGCAGTGGGATCAAAGGTGCTCGGGTCCCGCTACTCCAACCGGCGTTGCCGGAGTGGATGCGGTGAGCCGGAGAAGGCATTGGCTCAGCAGGAGCGCGAGCCTTCTCTTAGAAGCCTTGCTTCTAGAGCTCTTGGAGTATGAAGAGCTCGGCTTAGCCTTCACCTCGGTCAGCATAGGAAGTCGAAGACTTCTTTACTGAAGAAGACGACGACGACTTCTTAGAAGTCGTCTTATGAGGGTCTTCTGTTCTCTCTGGTCCCTTCACCTTTGGGGGTACAGAGAGAGCGGGAGAGCGGGCAGGGATCTCAGATCCCGTAAAGCCTTGGAAATGAAGCAGTAGAAGGGACAGGAGAAGATCCAGGAGCGCCCAAGGAAAGACCTTGGGCGCCGACACACCTACCTCAACCAACAAATCCTCCGCACCTACCGCCATAGGCTCAATATTTAGGTCCAAGGTTGCGACGTCTGGGACCGGCTCGTGCGTGGCCACGGCCCCGAACGACTGCTGCACCTCTTGCTGGATGGAGGCGATGAGAGGGGCTGCAGAGATAGGGTCCAACGTATCCTGTTGATTTGCCGCGGGGAAGATCTGAACGGCCAGCTTCTTATCCAAGATGTATGGCTGGCCCTTGGCGGCGTTCTTCCCGAAGCCGCCCACCCAAGCCTTCAGGGTTGCTAGGGCGACTTCCTTCACGGCGGCAGCCTGAAAAGAGAAGGCGAAATGAAGCTTCTAGTGGCGGGGACGGGGTTTAAACAAGCTTATGACTAAGTGTTATTAGTAATACGATAAAGAAGTCTAAAATCGACTTACCCCCCCCACCAGCTGACTGACAAGGTCATAACAGATGGTGCAGGCTTCCGGGTGCCAGACGATCATGGCGTTGTGGGTCGTAGCACACGGGGCGTGAGTCCTGCACTCATCGTGGGCACAGGGGTCGTACAGTGTCGCATTGCACCCTAGGACCTGACAGTTGGTAGCCTGTAAGTGGAAAGATACATAAGTATCAGGAAGAACACTTACAGCTTAACAATTGCTCCGCTGCATGCCGGAGCGAGAAAGTTAGATTAAACCAGAGCCCCGCCATAATACGTGTGGTAACAAGGTGGTTGGAGTTTGTCCAAGGCTACGCCGGAGACAAGAGAAAGAATCCAACCAGGTGTGGTGGTGAGAGATGAAACCACGACGGAAAACGACGGAGATGGTATACACATAGTTAGATAATACTAAAATTCACCGTAAAATTAGGGTATCCTTCCTATTATTATAACGAAATAAATATCAATCTTTTCCCCGTCTACTAGAAGAGTGCCCAGGGTAAGAAGCAAGCTCTCCTCCGGTAGCGGGAATAAAGGGAAGGATATAGTAGGCAAGCACTAGACCACTAGTAGTGACCACCCCGCCCGGCTGGCGGAGCCAGATGAACTATAACCAAAGGTGCCCCGGCTGCGGCGGAGGCTCGTTCGTTATAGTGGGGGAAAGGTGGGGACTGAGCAATGGGGGGGGGTTCCCGGCGTAACGCGGCGGGAGAGAGAGAGGGGGGGTGGGGGGGGGGGCCTACTCCTCCCCGTCCCAACAACTACCCGCTCGGTGACCCGGTACCCGATACAAGTGGTCGCCCTATACCAGCTGGGAAGAAACCCTGGCCTCCTCAGAGAAGGAGGGAGGAAGGCTACTGAGGTTGTCATGGCAACCAAGGGTCCCCCAGACCCCTCCCCATACCTGGTAGGAGGGAAGGGGAGGGTAAGGTGCGATGGAACACGTGACCGCAAGTGGCCTAAGCCGCGATAGCAACACAACCGTGGGAGGGCCACGTGAACCAGGTGTACCAATACATGGGACATGCACCTAGGCTAGCCTAACACCCTAAATAGAACTAAAATTACATCGTAAAAGGTGGAAAAGACACTTTTAGTAAAAGAAAAAGAAGCCCAGGAGGAGGCAAACTGTTCCGAGGAACAGTTGAACTACTCGGAGCCAGCGATAGCCGATGAGAGCAAGAGCCGGGATGCTGGGCCAGAAACACAGAATAGCCCTAAATACCAAACTAAGAGAAATGGTAAACGGGCTGACCTAGCTTAAAAAGGCGATGTAAAAAACGATGAACGTGATATAGTAAGCCCATAAGTACAAGAAGTCCCAGTATGGAAGACCGGAATTCTTAACATGAGGCAGCATGGCGCCGCCACGAGTCGACCGGGAAACCGTATATGACCTATTAGAAGGAAAATACTGGTCCCTGGAAGACTAAAATACGGTAAAATACTACTTATGAGGCACTTAACTTAGCCGATGCGATGGCAGCACGTTCCATGATTGATAAGGGGGTAAATCCAAAGATATACAGCACAAGTGAAAAAAGCGTACAACGCGTACTGTCTAATGATTAAGGATGACCGTAGGGGCGCTGCTGTCCGTGGCGTCCCTAGTCTAGTAGTATAGCGGCCGCATCACCCGTTAGTATCAGCTCTCTCTAGTGGGATTTTGATTGGAAGGTCTAAATGGTGAATGTCTCGTGGTAGTGATCCCACTCGCCCCTATTCTCATACCGACACTTCTTTTATAGAGTGAGCGAGTCAGTTTTACTGACATTTTCTTAATTTTGTTTTTCTCTGGTAATTTTAGATTAATTTTGCCTAGAAAGAATGATATTAAGGATCCTTTCATAGGCCGACATGAGCTGAGCCCAGAAATAATAATAGTAATATAACTATATTCAAAATTCATATGTGATAGTATTTTAAAGAAGTACAATAATCTATCCACTTCACTCTTTTAAATAAGGACAACTCACTCTCTCTCTCTCTCTCTCTCTCTCTCTCTCTCTCTCTCTCTCTCTCTCTCTCACACGAGATACTAGCATGCGCTAGTGGTAACTCTCGCCCTCTGTTTGAGCTGGAAGTGTACGTATAAGTAGTATATCTTTAAGGACATTACTACATTTTATGGTAAAATAATAATATACAGAACTAGTTTACAAATAATATTACGTTTAATGAGATTAAACAGTAACAATAACATTCTCTCTCTCTCTCTCTCTCTCTCTCTCTCTCTCTCTCTCTCTCTCTCTCTCTCTCTCTGCTATTGGCTGTTTATATATTTCTAATGGTAAAATGTTTAAGATTACTTTAAAATGATATTAATAATACCAATTCAATGGTATATTTGATGTAGGATAATACTTTAAGTAGACATTTGGTATTTGTGATTTCACATTTCCATTGTTCCCTTGTAAAAAGAAAAGAAAATGGATGTTCTCAAATAGTAACAGTATGAAAGAAAACGTGCATGACTGAATACTTATGGGGGGACTGAATTATTTTCACATACGTAACTAAGTCATTCAGTACGTACATAGTATGTATTTATGTATAAACATAAAATGTAAGATTTACTTTAAAATAGTATTAATAATATTTCAAATATTAATATGAACCATAATAGGATATTTTATGTATATTTGATGAAGGATGGTCTTTAAGGGATACTTTGGTATTTGCATGTTTAGGATAGGAGTTTATGAGCATTTTTAGAGGGGGGTTCCAAACATTCGCGGATTTTAACTATTCGCGGGGGGGTCTGGTACACATCCCCCGCAAATATGGGTGGGACCACTGTATTATGTTATATTAGTTGTGCGCCATTATTACCTAATTATCTATTATTCACTATAAATGTGGTCATTTAGTTTTGTAAGCTACATATCTCGTGGTTCAAGTGGATCTTTATCATCTGTAGGGTTGCCCCACCTGACCGGTCATATGGTCCACTTGATCGCGACGAACCAGTTCGCTCTGCCGCTCCCGCCTAGTACCCCTTCGGGGAGATACCTTTTATCACACGATTTAGGTTACTTTTAGGCTTTAGTTATAGCCTATATCGGGAGCGACGGAATATGTAGCGATATGGTCATACCATGAGATAGGACAGTGGTGCTTTTCTAGCCGGTTTCGATTGGCTTCCAAACGCACCGGATAGAGCAACTTATGCGTACACTCAGTCTTCCCTTTCGGGTTTCCACTGCATTAATTTTGATTCCGTTACAACCGGAATAGTTCTACACACTAATATTTTAGTGTATTGATCAGATTCAGGTATCTCACCCTGTTCTGATATAGTAGATTACACACAAATAGAATTTTGTCGGTCGATCCTGGAAGAGGTGTACAGACGTAGCCTACAAAATCTTATATTCTCTGTTTACTATGCACGGAATTTCGGAGCAGGCGGACAGGCTACGTAACCGATATCTGCCGCTCAATACCTTTTGGTACAGTATATGTCTACTTTGATAGCGATACAATCATTGGAGAATATTTTTTCCTTAAGTGGATTTAGTTTTCCGGAGCAGGTGGATAAGTACGAAGTTAGATCCGCCATAATTTTCAACAGAATAGGAAGATTCATAGACTAAATGACCGAGCCGTATATGTTAAGACTTAGTTATAATATACACAAGTCTACTTTGACTATATATGTTATAATGTAAGATTACGATAAATAATCCGGAGCTTCTGGTAGTTTATATACAAATTGAATACTCATGTATCAATTTACCTTACAGGTGGTGCGTTGTCAGATGACAGCTTGCGCAGCTGTCATTCAGCAAAGGTGCGGACATGAGGTTTGCAGGTCACATGCACCCTGCGCCGTACAGGTCGATGACCTCATCGTCTGGCATCTGGATGCTTGCGAGATCTGTTATGGGCTTTTTGCCGCTATATCCTCGGACTCGGTGAGTACGCACTTAGATATTTCATTACTAATTATGAGATATGGTATTCAGGAAGTGAACAAATTATTTTCTTTAGTTTTAAGAAAGTGATAATCCTAATTAGTACTTCTTTATCAGACCCCACAGGCTGTCAAGAACACATCATTTTTCAACCCTCAAAATCTGGGTTGGCGGATTCGGCCGTAACGTCAAGGCTAAGTAACCTTATATTCTATCAGAGGAGATATGCACCCTCCTCTACCCAAATACCAAGATGTCAGCGACAGTTCCCAAGGAAGTGGCTGCACCCATTTTCGCCAAGATAAGGGAAGATACGCAGTCCTTGCCTGAAGATCTTGAGGGACTGGGGGAAGAAGTGTTGGAAGACGTGGCGGCCATCAGCCTTGACATAGAACCAATGGTTCTGGATGCCAGCGATCAAGGTAGGGAGGTAAGTGGGACAGGTAGTGTGCGGTCTAAGATTCCTGTTCTTAGCCCTGCACCATCTTTAACCTCTTCACATGCTTCTTTTCAAGGGTTTACTGCAAAGACCATGGTTGGGGACAAACCAGGCTCAGTAATCCCAAAAGTCAAACACTTGAGGAAGGCCTTATCTAAGCCAAGTAAACCATCTAGGTTACCGAGAACTTACCAAGTCATTAACTGCATCTAA
>NC_087202.1:149199523-149201215 GCF_015104395.2 Macrobrachium nipponense | reverse complement strand
TTATTTGTCCCTCGCCCCTATTTGTGTGCAAAGCGAGAAAGATGTCGTTGTCTGATTTGATAATGCATCTTAAGAATAAACTTAATTATGATAGATGGGTTTTGCGCAGTACATAGAAAAAGAACTTTTGTAAGGTTTGTCAAGGAAGTATATGAAATATGTTTTTAATTATAAAGGTTAGCTCAATTAGTTCGAATTCTATTCAGGAAGGGTATTATTAATTATTGTATGTGCTTAATTGAAGACTACTATTGTAAAATTGGATCTCTGAATGCTTGTACAGTTATAGAAAATAAGTTCTATTTAAGTTATTAAGTGCTGTATATGGACAAAAAACTGAATATTGTTCCTCAACAAAATATGTAATAAAAGAATTGTATAGTGTACATTAGATATTTTAAAAAATAAAAGATAAAAAAAAAGTCTACTTCCACCATTATTTTAGTGAACTACACATTCTTCATGGAAATTACATGAAAAGGAATTCTCCACAAAATCAACCAGAAATCAACAGAAATAATTAAAAATGTTTTTATTTGGTATTTACTGTGCGTAACTTTAGTTCAAAATACTTTGCTGAAAATGTTATTGTATAGGTTATGTTCATATAATTTAAGTACTAATGTAATTTAAGGACCAAGATTTTCACTCATCTCTTCCACTTCCAGTTCAATATCTATCTATCTATCTATCTGTCTATCTCTATCTATCTATATCTATATCTATATCTATATATATATATATATATATATATATATATATATATATATATGTATATATTATACTATATATATAAATGGATTATGTATGTTTGTTGTGTATTTGTGTATGTTCCACCATAACTTTGAAATGCAAATAGCAAGTTCGACCAAAGTTGGTATACACATGAGTTACTATATGGAAAAGAACACTGTGGAGGTAAGACATCACTGGCACCAAAGGGGGTGTGGTTGGAAAGAGGGTGACAAGTAGAAATAACGGGAAACGACAGATATTAGCATCTAATCCATAGTTTTCAAGGTTGCTCAGATGAACAGTGACACTGTTGATCCAATAGGGTTGAACTATAAAATGTAAAAAATGCAACTATTTTAACAGGAAAGGGAGAGAGAGAGAGAGAGAGAGAGAGAGAGAGAGGTATTAGGGTGGAGAGAGAGAAAGAGAGACAGTTTATCGGAAGCCATTCAGAGTTTTCCTAGGCATTGCAGGGTTGGTGAGCTAGTATATATATATATATATATATATATATATATATATATATATATATATATATATATATATATATATATATACGCATATATTCGTTTGTGTGTTGGTTTCGTAATTGCAAATAAACTTGTTCGTTCATGTTTTCCTATATGCATTGAAGAAGAAAATTATACCAGGGACTTTTGAAGTATCTAAAATAGAAACATTCCATTTCGTTCAGTTTTCTTTACAAACGCACAATAGTCCCGAAAACTAAGTTTTTGCCTAATTTTTATTTCTATATACAAATAATAATTGTAAAATACAATGAGTTTTTAGCAGCAAAAGGAAGTTGACAAAGATTCACGAATCGGAGCATTTTTCAATTAGTCGAATGTGGTGGGAAATCTCCAAAACCATTCTTCGCGTTTCTCGCTAATTATTCCTTTCATTTCCCTTCTTCCCGTCTTTGTTTTGACTCCATCTAGTCATTATTAAATGGAG
>NC_087202.1:149192023-149194523 GCF_015104395.2 Macrobrachium nipponense | reverse complement strand
TTCACAACAACTATAATTCATGAGTATTATCCTCAATAATACTAGTAAATGATCTCTCTTGCAATAATCACAAAAAACAAAGAGAGAGAGAGAGAGAGAGAGAGAGAGAGAGAGAGAGAGAGAGAGAGAGACTCATTCATCATTATCAAAACAGGAAAAAGTCAATGACATGTTTTTTTCTCTTTGTTTAAAATTTTCTCTCGCTGAGAGTAATCATTCATTCACTCCTCCCCACCCCACCCTGCCACCCCCTAACCCCTCCCTCTCCTCTCTCCCTTCCTCATTTACTCTTCCCTCCGTCCAAACTTTTTACGTTTGAAGTCCCTCTTCTTCTCTTCTACATCATCCTTCCTCATTTTATTTTCTCTCTCTATCTTTCGCCTTACCTTTCTCTTATACATTAACCCTTTCCAATTTTTCCTCCCTGCTTCCCGTTCTCATTACGTTTACAATAATCCTATCTTTAACATTCCTGCTTCATTTTCTCTCATCCATTTTCTCGTCTCCCTCTTCGTTACGTTCTATCATTATTCTTCCTTTATCTCCATCTCGCCACTTTTCCTAATCTCATCCGCCCCATTTATCCCTTCTCCAATTCTTCCAGCTTCTCATTGGTTTTTCCTCTCTTTCCTCACTACAACGTTTCCTCATCCTCTTTCATACACTTTCTCCTCACATCTTTCATCCCACAGAGTCGTGTGTTCCTTATCCCTCCCAGGAGATGCTGCTCCGTGATTTTTTCCCTTTAAATAAAACAGATTAGTGAGTAACAACGGGACTATCTACAAATCAACGCCCGTCCTACCTTCTATTGAAAACTGATATTATATCTATGAGCGTCTCGAAATTATCCACATCCTGCTTCAGAGAGAGAGAGAGAGAGAGAGAGAGAGAAGCGAGAGAGAGAGAGAGAGAGAGCGTCCAAGCAAGCACAACAAACAATACACACAATTTTAATCCGTAGGCAAAACATTTACTGAAACGGATGAATTTAATTGCTGCCATTTTTGGTCATTTAATTAGAATTTCCCTTCGCACTGTAATCATTACCACTCAATTTATAGTGATCGAGCTATCTGCTGCTGTTTAGCGAAATAAAGAACAGGAAAAAACGCTAAGGTCATAACGAAGCGTATATTAATGGTCTAATTTTCCCCACTTTAGCAGACGATTTCATTAAAGGTATTTTTCGTTGGAGGAGAAACCGAAGCTCAGCGGGAATAATCCCTCACTATAATCTATTTTACCATCCATTAAGCTTCTCTCTCTCTCTCTCTCTCTCTCTCTCTCTCTCTCTCTCTCTCTCTCTCTTAAAATTAACTCCCACCCATTCCCATACCTACGATTTCGTAAATATTATCACATCAGTCTTCGTGCAACTGTGGCCTTGTAGTTCTTCTGTTTGCTTGTTAACAATCAATTCAAAGATTAAGCTAAGGCAGTTTACGAGTCGCTGAGGAACGTCTGAGAGAATACAAAGGCAGATAAAGGGAATAGTACCTACGTGGGACATGATTGTTTACAGATCTGATATTTCTCAAGCTTCCAAGGATCAGAAATATCCCAAGAGATATATTTCTTCGAGAATTTGCTGTAATCGTCGACTACTCTGAGAAATTCTCACATATTTGTCGGTCTTTCTTTATGGTAATGTTTATTTTTTTTATTTTAATGTTCTAATCCTCAGTAAATGTTTCTCTTGGTATTCATGTCACCAATATAACCATGAGATATAATCGAATCATTAAGTTATACGTACAGTTTAGACATACTGGGCATATACCAGCAGTCTTTACACATTATATATACATGTATATATATATATATATATATATATATATATATATATATATCATATATATATATATCTATATATATACGATATATATATATAGATATATATATATATATATATATATATATATATATATATCTATATATATATAGATATATATATATATATATATATATATATATATATATATATATATAGATATATATATATATATATATATATATATATATATATATATATATATATATATCTATATATATAGATATATATATATATATATATATATATATATATATATATATATATATATATAGAGATATATATATATATATATATATATATATATATCTATATATATATATATATATATATATATATATATGAATGTATACATATCCTCTCTCTCATTCTGTATATATTATATATATATATAGTATATATATATATATATATATATATATATATATAATATATATATATATTTTAGGGCTGTTGCTTTGTATAATAAGCGCCCTATGAGGTAATGTTAGACTTGCTATAATCTTACCTTAAGTCGGTTGGTATTGCACTTCCATAATTCAATGGAGTGTCTTGGGGTTTGTAGATCACTTACGAAGTCGGATTATCTTCTTTGGTTATGACGACGATGTGTTAAACTCATGATGATTCGGTAATGATGTGAGTTCTTGTAGAAAAACACGAAGT
>NC_087202.1:149167023-149187023 GCF_015104395.2 Macrobrachium nipponense | reverse complement strand
TATCGAAGGTTATTGACTCCATCGCGCATTTTGAATATTTCATAGACAATTGTCAGAGCAATATTTATCTCGGCTTTCAAAACGCCAATAACGATTCATATGCTCTGTGCGAAAGAGTGGAGCTATTATTCCAATATTCAAGTCGCTGATGCCACAAGCCTCTCCCTTCGCTTCCATTCAGCGGTTTTGTCGCTGTCTTTGTCAAGGCATTTGTTGTTGTTGTCCTTGTTGCTGTTAAGAACATTTTTATCTTCAGTATTGTGATATCCAGTGGTTCTTAACCTGGGAGGTCGGGGGGCTCCCCCTAGAGAGCCGTCAGCGATTTCCATTGGAGGCGCAAGCCCTAATGAATAATAAAGAAAAAATTATCGAATTATATTCGTTATTCTCTTAACAAGAGTGAGGAACTAATATTCAATTTATGAAAAGATGCAAAAGTGTCACCTTATTACATTACTTTCCTAGAGCCTACTACTCTAGTTAGGCTCATTGGGTTGATCATTTTTTGTAAATTATTGACCTCCCTTCTTATCCCTCGAAACTCCTTCTCTTTCTCATTATTTTTTTTATTTTCCTTTAAATCTGGGAGGGAATTTTACTCATAGAAGGAAAAGGAGCGTGAGAGAAATTACCAAAACTCTTAGAGTTTTGGGGGGCGTTGTCGGTCATAGAAAAGGTTAAGATCCACTGGTATATCAGATATTAACTCTTATTTGGCCTTTTCTTGTTTCTATTTCACTATTACTTGCAGCGAGTCGGCAGGAGGTTTTGTTGTCACTCTTGTTTAGGTATCTAGCTGTCTATCTATCTCTCTGTATGTATGTCGTTGTTTTGTGTAAGTTGACTAAATATCTCAAGAACGGGTGAAAATACTCAAAAACTTATCCTGAATATTCATTGGGCCATAATGATTACGTGACCTTCTCGAGGTAATAAGATTTTGTTTTGAGATTGGCTCTGACAGAGCGATTTGATGTCACGTTACTAAGACTAGTTATCACTATAATTATAATTACTCTCGCCTTTGACTGTTGCAGTTTAACCAAGAGAGCTCACTTACATAATTGCATATCTGGCCATGGACCTAAATTGATAAATGCGCAGCAATATTATAGAAAGAGGACATTAAGGAATATAAAATCTATATTTTCGCAAGATGGTTTAGTACAGGTAAATAATCGAACCTGTAGCTTGACTAATATGTCAAAAATGTTCTATATAGTAAGGACATATATATATATATGTGTGTGTGTGTGTGTGTGTGTGTATTATATATATATATATATATATATATATATATATATATATATATATATATATATATATATATATAAAGATTGCCTGAAGCAAACGAAAATTAGAATAGATATCAATCAAACCTCCTGAATACGTATACATGACTATATTAATAAATCGCAAAATGAAAAGATAAAAATAAATGTAAATTTATTCTCGGATCACTTCAATTATTTATTGTTACATTTACACCCATTTCAATATAGAAACAATATCCAAGGAGTTTTAAATTCGATCCATAACAAACAAGTCGCCAAGGTAATTATCGGAAGACCAAATTGAAGACCAGGCCTTTCACGTCTGGCTCTTGTCATCTCGGTCCATCATTAATCACTCAACCCAGGTATAAGTCATAAAGAGTAATAAGAATTCCTCAACAGCCAATACAGACAGAAAGTAGCTCATTACAAGGTTAGGTTTCAATCATCTTGAAACACGAGTCATCCGACTTCCATAAGCTTCACGTGTTTATGTATGGGTTGAGGGAATCAGATAAGGGAAAGGGGCTCTATTAAAGACCTCTGATTGTGATGAGAAGTTGAAACAATCTAGTAAGTAGAAAGAAAAAATCTTCTTAACGACCTCTCTCTCTCTCTCTCTCTCTCTCTCTCTCTCTCTCTCTCACAACACACACACCACACACACACACACACACACACAGAAACACATTTCATGTGCGTAAAAAACAAATTCTGAACGGGGTTGCACACTTACATATGTTAATAATCATTTCACTAAATACATAAGCGAAGATGTGGAGAATCTGTGAACTAGGCATTTATCTATTATTATTATTATTATTATTATTATTATTATTATTATTATTATTATTATTATTATTATTATTATTATTATTATTATTTTATTTATTTATCTAATTATTTATTTCTCCCCTTATGATTGCTGCTGTCTTCTTAAACCTGAGTAAGAAACGTCAATATGAGTAAGATCAGATAAATAATTGAATTACCAGAAGAATAAACTGACCTTGCCCCGCTTAATCGAGTTACCTCTCTCTACCGACCTATAGATGAGGTATGTGGGGGAGAAGAACAAAGAAAGGGCATTCATTTCTCCTTTAAATTCCTTCATACTCCTAAACAGGTATGCTTTACATTTACTCAGGTAACTGGTTGTTTTCCATGCCACTAGGGTTAAAAAGTGGCTAACCGAACTATTATGTTGACAGTATGAATGCCATTGTACATTTGAAGTACCGTCAGTACCACAGAATCCTTGTGGAATTCTTTCTAAATGGGAATACTGTCAGAGGGTCTATCGCTGTGTGTGTGTGTACATGTTATATAAATGTAACGATGCACACACACAGATATATATATATATATATATATATATATATATATATATATATATATATATATATATATATATATATATATATATATATATATATACTATATACATATATACACACACACATATGCGTTCCTTCATTTTTTTTGCTTCACTCTTCCTTTGGAATATTGCTACGAAATATCTCCATCTCAGAAGTCTTCCATATCAATAACTAAAATAAAGATAATAACACTCGTTTTCATATAAATGCTTAAATTTTAAACTAAGACTTCGGTAATTGTGAACATTTTAGAACTGTGTAGGATTAATGGACACCTTTGGTCCCTAGGGGAACAGCTTCTTCCATATTTTTACTTAAAGAACGGCAAATGTACTGCTTTTAGATTAAGCAAACATCACTGATAAATAACCATACAGTAAGTCGTGCTAAGAAAAAAAAAAAAACTTCTTTCGTGACCATTGTTAGTATAAACCAGTTCCAGCAGCTCGGAACAAAGTATACAAAAACAATAACATCAATATCAAATGTCAGACACCTCAGGTTTTGTTATGCAAATTGAATGGCGACACTTAGGTCTTATGCAGTAATCCCTTATATTGCAGAGCCCATTTCTCCCCCTCCTTAATACCGGTTTGCATTGTTGCTGTGTCTCCTCTTTGCAACGCGATCTGCAGTTCGTTCTGATTTTCTGTTGCATGCAGGGCTTTGCAATGCTTGGTAACTATTTTTACATTGTTAGCTTCGGCTATTAATTTTCGCTTACTCGGGGAATAAGCCTACAAACTATATTGTTCTTATTGTTCTTGTTCTTCTTCTTGTTGTTCTTGCTGTGTTCTTGTTGGGGGAAGAAAGGTCTATGGATAAGCATAAAAATGTCTGAAAAAAGGTGTTCTGAGTTGAGTTAAAGATGCAGGAATTTTAGGATAGGATACTTATCATTTATTTATTAAAATGGAAATGGAAAAAATAGATAATATGCATGTTAAAAAATACAGAGCAATTATTTCTTACATAATATAGATGTTTATTTTAATGGTCGTTGGTGAAACAAGGCTTTATTTGACGTAAATTTTAGCATGAGAACCCAGTAAGCTGGAGGCCGGATCACATCTTTTGAATGTTAACTTTGGTTATTATTGTTCTATATAATATTTTCTACGCTATTTTTTTTATCTGAATAGAATCCCATGTCTTGAAAAACTCACAGTTTTACTAAGATTGCAGCAGGGTTCCACCATGAACAGACTAACATGGTTAAATACAACTGACTGAGGCGTTATTTTGCTAAGAAAGAAGAACTTGACCTTTCATATTACTTTACTTCTTCTTCTTCTTCTTCTTCGTCTTCTTCTTCTTCTTCTTCCCATCTTTAACCCATTTTTATATGGGGTCGCCGTTATGTAATGAGTCGTCTCCATCTATTTGTGTCCTGTGCATCATTCTCGTTAATACTTTTCCATAACATATCTTCCCCTACACAATCACGTCATCTCTTTCTTGGTCTTTCCTTCTCCCTTCTACCCGGCACTTCCATTTCCATCGTATGTCTTCCAACATGATGTTCCTCTCTTCGCAACATTCTAATCCTATCTTCCCTTGTTACTCCCGACATCATCTCAAACAATTCTTTCAATTCTGCTACATCCATCTTCTTCGCCTTTGTTTTCCTCATACTTGCAGTTTCTGTTCCATATAACATTGCTGGTCTGACCACCGTCCTATGAAACTTTCTGCCCGCCGGTCCCCGGGACGCCTGGCGGGCCTCTGCCCGCCGGTCCCCGGGAAGTCCTGGCGCGGGCGCCCGCCGGTCCCCTGGACGCCTGGCGGGCGGGAGGCACGCCGGTCCCCGGGACGCCTGGCGGGCGGAGGCCCGCCGGTCCCCTGGACGCCTGGCGGGCGGAGGCCGTCCGGTCCCCGGGGACGCTGGAGGTGCGGAAGGCCCGCCGGTCCCCGGGACGACTGGTGGGCGGAGGCCCGCCCGTTCCCGGGACGCCTGGCAGGCGGCAGGCCCGCCGGTCCCCGGGACGCGCGGGCGGAGGCCCGCCGGTCCCCGGGACGCCTGGCGGGCGGGGGGCCCGCCCGCCGACGCCTGGCGGGCGGAGGCCCGCCGGTCCCTGGGACGCCTGGTGGGCGAAGGCCCGCCGGTCCCCGGGACGCCTGGCTGGCGGAGGCCCGCCGGTCCCGGGGACGCCTGGCGGGCGGAGGCCCCCGGGGGACGCCTGGCGGGCCTCTGCCCGCCGGTCCTCGGGGACACCTGGCGGGCGGACCGCCCGTCCGGGACGAACCTGGCGGGCGGAGGCCCGCCGGTCCCGGGACGCTGGCGGGCGGAGGCCCGCCGGTCCCCGGGACGCCTGGCGGGCGGAGGCCCGCCGGTCCCGGGACGCCTGGCGGGCAGAGGCCCGCCCGGTCCCGGGGACGCCTGGCGGGGGGAGGGGGGGACCCGCCGGTCCCCGGGACGCCTGGCGGGCGGGGAAGCCCGCCGGTCCCGGGACGCTGGCGGGCGGAGGACCCTCCGGTCCCCGGGACGCCTTACCGCCCGGTCCCCGGGACGCCTGGCATGGCGGGAGTCCCGAGGCCCGGCCGGTGGCCGGGAGGGGAGGCCCGCCGGTCCCCACCCCTGACGCCTGGCGGGCGGAGGGCCCGCCGGTCCCCGGGACGCCTGGCATGGCGGAGGCCCCGCCGGTCCCCGGGAACGCCTGGCGGGCGGAGGGCCCCGCGGTCCCCCCGGGACGGCCTGGAGGGCGGAGGCCCGCCCGTCCCAGGGGCGCCGGACGGGCCAGGCCCTCCGGGTCCCCGGGACCTTACCGCGGTCCCCGGGACGCCTGGCATGCGGAGGCCGCCGGGTCCCCCCGGGACGCCTGGAGGGCGGAGGCCCGCCGGTCCCCGGGACCTGGCATGCGGAGGCCCGCCGGGTCCCCGGGACCCTGGCGGGCGGGAGGCCCGCCGGTTCCCCGGAGCCAGGCGGGCGGAGGCGACCGTCCCAGGGGAGGACCTGACGGGCGGAGGCCCGCCGTCCCAAGGGGAGGCCTTGACGGGCGGAGGTCCCGCCGGTCCCCGGGACGCCTGGCGGGCGAGGCCCCGCCTCCCCGGACCCTGGCGGGCCCCGGAGGCCCGGCCGGTCCCCGGGACCCTGGCTGGCGGAGGCCCGCCGGTCCCCGGGAACGCCTGGCCGGAGGAGGGCCCCGGGACGGCCTGGCGGGCCTCTGCCCTGCCGGTCCCCGGGACGCCTGGCGGGCCTCTGCCCAACCCGGTCCCCACGGGAAGCCTGGCGGGCGGAGGCCCGCCGGTCCCCGGGGACGCCTGGCGGGCGGAGGCCCTTCCGGCCCCCCGGACCGGCCTGGCAGCGGGAGGCCCGCCGGTCCCCGGGACGCCTGGCCCGGGCAGGGGCCCGCCGGTCCCCGGGGACGCCTGGCGGGCGGAGGCCCCGCCCGGCCCAGGGGGCGCCTGACCGGTCGGAGGCCCGCCTCCCAGGGGCGCCTGCGGGCGGAGGGCCCGCCGGTCCCCGGGGACGCCTGGCGGGCGGAGGCCCGCCGGGTCCCCGGACGCCTGGCTGGGCCGGAAGGCCCGCCGGGGTCCCCGGGAAGCCTGGTGGCGGAGGCCCGCCGGTCCCCCCCGGGACGCCTGGCCGGCGGAGGGCCCCCGGGACGCCTGGCGGGCCTCTGCCACGGTCCCCGGGACGCCCTGGGCTCTGCCAGGTCCCCGCCTGGCCCGCCTGGGCGCCTGGCGGGCAGGCCCTCCGGTCCCCGGGGACGCCTGGGGGCTGCGGAGGCCCGCCGGTCCCCGGGGCCTCGGGTTACCCGCCTGGGCATGGCGGGCGGAGGCCCGCCGGTACCCGGACGCTGGCGGGCGAGGCACCCGCCGGTCCCCGGGACGCCTCGGCGGGCGAGGCCCGCCGGTCCCCGGGACGCCTGGCGGGCGGAGGGGCCCGCCGGCTCCCCGGGACGACCTGGCCCCCCGCGGACCGGCGGTCCAAGGGGCTGGGGCGCTGGCGGGCGGGAGGCCCGGCCCGGTCGGTCCCCGGGACGCCTGGCGGGCGGAAGCCCGCCGGTCCCAGGTGACGGCTGGGGGGCGGACCCGGCCCGCCGGTCGCCCACGTCGCCCTGGCGGTAGCACCCCGCCGGTCCCAGGGACGCCTGGCTGGGCGGAGGCCCGTCGGTCCCCGGGACGCCTGGCGCCGGTGGACGCCGTCGGTCCCCGGGTACGCCTGGCGGGGGCGGAGGCCCCGCTCGTCCCCGGGACGCCTGGCGCCTAGGGCGCCCGCCGTCCCTTAAGAGAGTAACACCTCTGTTTAACCTTAGAACCAGAATATGCCACTGAATCGTTTCAATTCTCCAGGGGCTTCTCTTAATCCTCTGCTTCTTATCCTGGCACTCCACAAATCTTCTCTGAATTCTCTGCTTCTTCTTCTGACGCTCCCTGAATCTTCTCGAATCTTCTGCTTCTCTGGCACTCCACCAATCTTCTCTCAATCCTCTGCTTCTCCTGGCACTCCACCAATCTTCTCTCAATCGTTTGCTTCTCCGACACTCCACCAATCTTCTCTGAATCCGCTGCTTTTCCTGGCACTCCATCAATCTTCTCTGTATCTTCTGCTTCGAATCCTGGCACTCCACCAATCCTTACATTTACCTTTTCCCTTTCAGAATCAATAAAAAAAAACTCTTACAAAACATTTTATAACTTATTTCCCTCTAACTTTCATATCCTTCAACGATTAACAAAGCAAACTTATTACATATAAACATCAAACCTTCCATATAAAATAAAGTATTGCAGTTCACTCCTAAAATCCATTGCAAACTAAAATCAATTTTAACACATGGATTATGAAAAAAGTCCTTAAATAAATTCGAGTTAAACTCGAATTATTATGTAAATAACAAATGCTGCAAAAAAATAATGTGTAAAGAAAAATCGCAGTTTGTAAATAAACTTTATTGATAAAAAAAAAAAAAAAAAATTCCATACAACAAACATTCTCCTCAAATTTTTGACATCTGAGCCCTCTTCGCAAGGCCAGCTTAGACTTGGTCGCGCCATTCCTTGAACATGGACAGCTGCTCCTTCATTTCCAGGCATCTGTAATTTCCCTGGTGGTCTTGAGCTGGCAAACCGATTTCTCCTTCGCTCCTCGCAGCTGTCGAACCTCATCTTCCAACTGGTCGTCCGTTCGCCTGGACACCGGTGTTCCTATCCAGCGACTTGAAGCGATGATTCCCTTCCTCTATAAGGCACCTCAGCTCGTTTCTCTTCAGTTTCGCAACTTGAACTTCACAATGTAGTACACACGTTTCCTTCGTGAGATCGTCCACTTCCTTCTGCAGGAGCTGGAATCTGACCTCGGCGTCTTTCTTGTCGGATTAGCGCTTTTCGTTCCTGGACGAGCCAATCGCCATCCGCGCCGCTTCTTCGGTTTCTATATCTGCACGTCCTTCTCTTCTTCACATTGATCGTTCTCTTCAGAAACAACGTCTACCTTCGAATAAGTGGGCCCTTTCTTGCCAGGATCACACGAGTGTTTTCTTCCTTTCCGCCCGCCTTCTGAATGTCTTCATTGTAGTCAAGCCTCTGTTGCAGCTGAAAAATGATCCTGTCCAAGTTCCGTGCTGCTCTCTCTGGTACTGTGTGGTGTCTCGCAAGGCCGAAATTCTCTCGTTCAATTCCATTTCCTTGGCCTGTTCACCTCCATCATCAGTAATTAGGAGGAACCTCACCAGTGAATAGGCAGCCTATAAACAACATGACTATCCTTGCGTTAGACTTCTCTCCGTATTTCAGACAACATCTAGACAATAACGTCACACAACAGCTGCTGCCAAGGCAGGCCAAGTAAGGCCACATTTTCTTCAAACTGGAGTACCTAATTCATATACTCTCCTCTATATCCCTCTCTTTTTCCTTGATTTTCAATATTTCACAAGAGATATATTTCGATTATCAAAATATAGCAAGAACATTCTGAAAGATTCCAATCATGCTTGTTTCTAGGTGTTATAAATTTCTGCAGTTCTCTCTCTCTCTCTCTCTCTCTCTCTCTCTCTATACGTCTCCTTTTTCCTTTTTCTCTTTCTCTTTGACGGGATCTTTTGCAGTATGCATCATTTTTTTGTTGGTACTCTTGGGGATCGTCCTTATCTATTATTAAAATAATTTAGGGATTTTCCTTTATTTAACCTTTTGTCTACAGGCGGGCAATTGGAACTGAGCAAAAAATGACCAGTTTTTCTAAGCTACGTTTTATGTTGTTGGATTTACCAAAATAACTAAAAGATATCATTCTAAATGAATTAGCCGAGACATCAAGAGAAATATTATATATTATATATAATAATCAACTACTCAAACCATAATGATTTTCAAACTATATAGGTAAGTTTTAAGATTTTAAATTTATATCATATGCATACAAAGAAAAGGTAAAACGAAATTAATTATACTAAAATTTTGTCCTATATAAAAGTGAAAATCAGGATAAAGGAGTACAATTTTATTTGAGCATAACTTGATTCGTAAATGAAATCCAGTATAGAAATAAAGCAGAAAATCCTAATAGCCCCATTTCTATAGGCATTGCATTGGTGTGAACGTATCCTTATAAACACAAATGTAAATAATACTGTTTAATACGGACGATAATGACAGCAATTAAATACTATTTAAAAACAATTACAGAGTCAATAATGTCGTCAAATAATAAATACAACAATGAAAACGACATGACATGTAAGGTTAAGAAAATGTATTGTAGAAGTGTGCTTGATAAGAAAAAAAAAAATATCTGCGTAAAACACGTTCCAGGGAAATCAAAAACAAATACATAACCCACACTTCTGTTACATAATATAAACTGTAGATTCCATACCTGATCGTCTGTGTGAGGTCACAGATGCAGATGGAGGTTGGACATCCTACTCATTGTATATTATCATACAAATAATAATGATAAAATATGACACTAGCTCACGTGTTTTTAGTTATGTTCTTTTACTTGATTACCAGTTAATGCTAATGTTTTGGAGATCATGCATATTTTCATAGGTTTAAAGTGAAAAGAATATTTATAGTATCTCAAAATTAAATGAAAAAAAAAAAGTGATATTGGTTCAAATTTATCTGCCAGATTGTCGGAAAAATGTGATGGTTTTTTAGTTTAACATTTAGTCAAACTGAAATAAGCCTTAAATTTTGAACATAGAAGGCTTTGTAAATATCACTACTTTTATTTTGTTATTTTGAAATAAAGGGAATTACAAAACGCGCTTCATTCCAAGAAAAGAAGGAAAACAGATTAAGGTAATAAAGTTGAGACAGAATAAGAGCACAGCAGTTAAGAAACTAAGGCTAGATTATTAAAAGGGGGTCCAAAAGGTAGAAGAAATAAGTCCTGATAGAATTAGTGGAGCTAAAAGCTGCAGCCTACGAATGGCCATATACTAGGCAACTTAACTCTCCAATGCAAAGGTAGAAACTAGTGGCTCCTAACCCTCCCTAAGACAGGAAATGGTCAGGGAACGGCAAGGACTATGGCAGTTGACTTTACAGGAGAGAAAAGTTACATTCATACAAAAAATATTAACTCTTTTACACGTTAGAATTGGCAATAACTACATCGGCACTAGAAAACTACTTTGCTTCTTGAAACACAGGAATTGAGTAAGTTATTTTCTATTACAATGCATCTGAAAACAAGGATGAAAATATCCTTACTAAAGAAATATAGTAAAATGGATAATGACTCGTATTTTGCAACTGACCTGGTGCTAGGAAGAAAATAAGAACACGAGGCTTCTTCACACCATAATCTTTTTTTTTTTTTTTTTTAGCAAGAGAGAGCCGCCAATTGGCTACAGATTGGTTTGAATAGGTAACTGGTTATAGTTACTCTATGTGTTACAAATAAAAATTGAGCATTTTTACCGGACATCCAATAGAGTTAAAGCCTTGATTATACCGAAAAATTACAGCAAAATCTCGTACTGATACCAGTCTTCATTACAGTGTTATTGACCAAAAAACGTGACTGCACTGTCTGTGAAACCCACAGTAAGAGAGCTTTACAATTACAAATAAAACCTTACCTTTTATTCAGGCTTGGTGTAATTGTCATTTATCTGATATGTTTTTAATTACACGTTTGAAGTTAACTGTAATTCCATTTGTTTTTATTTATAATAAGGGTAATTGTTATGTAATGTAACTGAAAATTTTATTTGAGATTGTTATCCTAGAGCCGCCCTCTTACTTTTCGAGAACTCATCTTGACCAAATACAATGGAGAGATGTTTTGAGTCGCTTCCCAATTCATTTATTATATTATTAAGGGAGAATCTTGAAAAGCCAGTACCAATTCTAAAAAAAAATTTATTCCATTTATTTCCTTTTTTTGTTGCAAAAAGTTTTGTGAATTTTTTTCCAGTATTTGAGTTTTGTATTTCAGTATCATTTTCTTGTAATCAGCATAATAATTTTCACCACAATAAACATACTAAAAATTTACTTAGGCAAATCATAGGATGCTAACGATAATTTCTACAGGTCTAAAATATTTTAAATATGTTTGCTTTGTATTTGTACTAAAGGTATCATAAGTTACAAATTACAATTGTTGCAGAAATGACTGTAAAAGGAAACCAAACTCAAGTATAAAAGTCTGCAACTATCTGCATTTCTTAAAATTAAATAGGGTGTGCGAAATGTAATTGAGTAATACGTTTTATATGTATTTGTAGCTGTGATTACAATTTTGAAATATTAAAATTGTATTGTATTTGATATTGTTCCCCATCTTGTAATTGAAGTTGTAACTGTAATTCGATAACAAGTCAGGTAATTATGATTCTAATTATTGTAATAGACATAAAGCAAACGTAATTAATCTCCTAACCTGCTTAATGCTTATATTACATAAGATATGCGACAGTAGCTACTTTATACGAAATGGATGAGCATAAAAATAACGGGAACAAAAATGATTTTTTTTTTTTTTTTTATGTATACATGGGGAGAAAACTGATCAGTGATTTTTTTTTCCACTGCACTTCGGCTTCTCTCGGGGCACATGTGAATTGTTCAATATTTGATAAATCGACTTTATCTTTCTCGGATCTATGGGATTCATGTCTGCACCCTTATTTGGCCAGTCAACCAATTCAAATCCTCTCGATCTAGAAACCATTCCTGGACTATTCTGGCCGTATGGATGGGGCAGCCGTCATGAATGAAAATGACAGGACTAGGTGGAAAGGGATAATTCCGCTGGTGTGAAGTGAACCTGAGTAAGAAATTTTGCCCTCAGAATTTGTACGTATCATCCACTGGGGGAAACCCTTCAGTCTGGTGATATCACATATACCATGTAAGGAAATCCAGGCCCACTCCTGGCAACTTCGTAAATGTTTCCTCGGTGGTATCTGAAGGAAAACAATCTGAATTTTTTACAATTTACGCGTTGCTTTCCGTAACTGGGAAAATAGTGATATATCGTTTGGGGAAATGTGATGCTAAGTAACAACCACTGCATTAAAGATTATGTTTATTCATCTATGATGATTAATACTTATTACAAGTTTGCCTCCTCCAACCTCATATACACTAAAACAGCCCGAAAGCAGATTAATGGAATTCACGTTAAAGAGAGGAACACCACACCTTTAGTGTTTCAAACAGTCAATTAACAATTTATCATTATGAGGACATACAGAATTTTAAACGTTATCAATGACAGTAATAACCTGAGATGTTGCAATGCCAGTAACAGCCAATCCTCAGTCCCAGTAATCGTGTGATTTAATATATCACTTTGTTTCTTAGTGATAAACGATATCACTGCTACAGCACCCTATTAAACGCTAACAAGTTTGTCACCCAATCATGGCTAGACTGAGGTGTTGTATAAATTTTGATAGGTTATCTGTCCTCTGCTAGTAGTATTCGTTATAGTCTCCAAATGAACAGCAAACATATGGTTCTCCGGCGCAGATCGTCGCTCTACGAGAAAGTGGGCTTTCAATACGTGCTGTTGCACAGCGTCTTGATGTCTCCCCTACAACAGTAAATAAATGGAAAAGGAGGCACGCTTAGACTGGGAAATTGACCGACTTTGGATAGCATTTATTTATGTCATTTATTTATTAATTTTTTAAACTATAAACCTTACAAAACCTGTAAAATCATGAAAACTAAATTACAGTTGCCTTGTCCTGTTGAACTCTAATAGTGATTCTTTCTCTTTACTTCCCAGAATACCAAATAGCGTTTCCATAAGTAAACAGGCTATAATTATCTTGATTATCTAGGTATCTGCATGGTAATTACGTATTTCAGTTCGAAGACCTCCACCACGAATGACCACCCGTTAGGATAACGACGACATTCGACGAGCAGCAGAAGACCCTTTTACCGAATACTATTGCTATTTGTGAACGTTCTGGCATTAATGTTTCGGCTATGACGGTGCGAAGACGTCTGCATGAGGCAGGAATACCTCATAGAATTCCTGCCAAGAAGGAATTTCTCGCCGAACGGCATCGTGCTGATAGTCTTGCCTTGTTCAACAGTTTGTGGGGGAGGATATGGAATTTTGGTCTCGAGTCGTATGCAGTGACGAAAGGTCTTTACTAGCAGAAGTCACGGCAGGAAACATAAGTGAAGACCGAGTAATATAAGGTGAGTTTCTATAATCATTAATAACAGTCAGATTATAATAATTATAAGCAAGGGTAATATTATAATCAAAAGATAATAATTTTGTCAATAACCATGTATTTTCCGCTAATTAAATTATATTGCCACGAGAAGTGTGAAAATAAAAAATCTTCATTGAAAACCCCCCATTAGTCTACATGGCCAGCTTTCAGGCATTAAGCAAATGCATTATTAATGTTATGAATAATGACGTAGGCAAACTTATAATAGCTATAGAGTACAGACTGTTTACTGAATTAAAGAATATCATATCATAACGGACCGTTGCAGATCAAACTTGATACTATTGTAAGTATTAATCCTTGCAGATGAATAAACATTCTTAACTTATTGCAAGGGTTCTTACTTAGCGTTTTATTTTCCCAAACGATATAGCATTATTTTCCATATTACGAAAAGCAAACCGTAAATTGTTAAAAATTAGATTTTTTCCCTTCAGATACTACAGAAGAAACATTTACAAGGTGACCAGGAATGGGCATGTCACAGTAAGCGTGTGGGGCTGGATCTTCTTACATTGTATGGATGATATCACCAGGATTGAGTGGAGGTTCACTGGTGAAAAATACATTGCAAATTCTTCAGGATTTCTAACTTCTTTCACTTCAACAGCGGAATTATTCCTCCCCACCTGCTCCTGTCATTTTCATTCACGACCGCTGCCCCATCCATACGGCCAGAATAGTCCAGGAATCTGTTTCAAGGTCGAGAGGATCTGCAATTGCTTGACTGGCCAAGTAAGGATACAGACATGAACCTCATGAGAATATTTAGGCTAATTTGGTAAAATGTTGGAAGCCTGAGAGGGAGAGGACCACTGGGAACACAATGGAAGGTCTTCCACAACCAACCACAGATCATCAGAAACCACGAATCTTCTATGCCTAACAGATTGCAAGAGGTGATCTACAAGGAAGGTGGCTGGACTTCTCACTAATATTAAAAATAAATGTAAAAATTGAGTATGTATATTTGGATTACCCCATGGCTTCCGCTGAACTTCCATGTCGTATGATGTAAACAAAAATCGTAAACAGACCTATGAATATCGTGTAGCTCCAGGTCATGATTATTATAATTTATTTATTAGAAAGGTGAATTTGATATTTCAATGGAGTTCAAATCTAAAGGGAATTTCGCTATCTGGATTTTTTCTTTAAAATTATCTAAAAAAAGAGAAACCCTAGGACAATATCATCAAACTACATTTCTCCAAATAGCTCTTTCCACAATGGACAGGTAAATGACTGAAGGGGCTGTTTAACAGTAGAGACGTCGGTCTCTTTATCCTCACACGAATGATGATAAGAGCGAAAGGAATTTCTGTCCGTATGACATTAAAACATGTATCACAATTAATATATTAGAAAAATATAAAGCCAAGTAGATATGTTTATCCATATCATGTAATAATTATTGTAATGAACGGCGTTTAGGGAATAACCTCTACAGTATATTCAAGAGGGAATAAAAACCTAACCATGAATACATGAAACCTCTGAATATCAACAAAAGGAGAAGAAGAAGAGCAGACTGTAAACAAAGGTCGACATTTCACAAGCTCCTTTTTTGTCTTGATTTATCTGTGAACGAGGACAATATGAATGTTTAAGGTAATGTCATGAAGCCTTTAAAGTATCAAGGATAGCATAGACAGTGAACACTTCCTGTATACAGTGAAATTAGTGTAGATAGGAGAAGAAATTTTCAAAAAAACTCTCCTGGCCCGGCCAGACCGGGGCGGGCCATATGCCCTCAGGCTATGGCTGTGACGTAATAGAAGTGACGTCAAGAGCGTTCGGACGAAGTGAAAAGGGCTTCATTCTATGCTCCGTTGGTTTAATATTTTCGGGTAAACCGAACTTAAATGATGTTGATGATGTAATTTTTGAAAAGCTGAGAATTGATATTGAAGATTTGATTGGATGTTCAAGAAATGCGAGGTAATAAAGTGATCTTGAAGTTCCGGAATCAGTGTGTATATGAAACTTTTCTAAATAATTATGATGAAAAAAGTAATTTGTTTACCTAATGGTCTGGAAGTGAAAGTAGTTAATTTCAGCAGTGTCTTCACATTTGTCTCAATAAGGTACGCTCCATTTGATATGCAAAAACAGTATGTTGAGCGATGTATTAAGCTCGTATGGGAAAGTTATTGGAATACGTGATAATACTTCCACACTCGGCAGACGTAAAGGACTGTTAAACGGAATACGGACGGCTAAAATGGAAATTAAGAAAAACATTCCATCGGCGCTTTTCATAGGAGGACATACTATTTCTTTCATGTACAACGGACAGAAAAAGACATGTCTTAAGTGTGGCAGTGAGAATCATTTTGCTGTAGATTGCTCCTTGGACAGAATAGTGAACATTTTTGAGCATGAGAAGGATTTTCCAAGTCTGCCGAAACTACAGGGGAACGAAACACAAGGGAACGAAACACAAGGGAACGGACGCAACATTGAGAAGGAAAGGCAAGAGTCACTAAGTGAAGAGACACCAAATGGTAATAATGTTCAGGATATCAATAGTATAACAGTGGAAAATGGCAACAACGAGCTACATGTTTTAACAGAAAGGATGAATATTGAA
Organism: Macrobrachium nipponense; assembly: GCF_015104395.2. Lineage (NCBI taxonomy): Eukaryota > Metazoa > Arthropoda > Malacostraca > Decapoda > Palaemonidae > Macrobrachium > Macrobrachium nipponense. The sequence goes on along the minus strand of NC_087202.1, from coordinate 149,171,110 downwards.
CTTGAGGATAGTGAGAAAATCAAAGAATGTGAGAATAAGGATTCAGATAAGGAGGAGGAGGTGATATCTATCGATGATGAGGTACTACATAGTGGACCAAGTTTGGAAGCGTCTGAAGTGGTGATTATACCGCAAGAAACTGCACCTGATGAGTTCACTGTTATCACGACGACTGCGGACGTTCATCAAGAGGACAGAAAGATAACTCTTAACCTGGGACACGGAACTGATCAAGGAAGAGGAGGACAAAATGATGATGAATATATGGAAGATGGATTAATGGAAACGGGTGGAGATTTGGAAATTGCGCCTGGAAATGGAAAATGGAAAATTCAGATGGAAAATGACGTCAAGATGAGAATTTCAAAGAAAAAAATAGGAACTCAAAAATATTCAAGATCTGAAGATAATAGTGATGAGGAAAATTGGAAAAAATTGAGAGATCAAAAAAGGAAAAAGCTGGAATCTAATTAATTTTACGCCTTCAATCTCTCAATTGGCTGTTTAAATGTGAACGGGTTAAATGACGTTGGTAAACAAATGAAGCTGTTATCCTTGTCTAGGTATTATGATATAAGATATTTGTTATTGCAAGAGCATAATGTGAAGGATTAAAAGCTCTGAGTTTTTTCACAAATGACTATGATGTTTTGTTAAACCCAAGTAATAATCTTAAAGGAGGTACAGCAGTTTGTATAAATAAGTTTAAATCTTTGTCTGTCATTAGCAAGGAAATGGATACGGAGGGACAGATAATAGGAGCTAAAATATCTTGTTTGAATTATGAAATTCCAGTTGTGAATATTATGCCCCTTCAGGTACAGATAAAAGAAAGAAAGAGAAGAATTTTTTAACAATAAATCTTATATTATTTTCGTAAAAATATTGAAAATGTAGTTTTCGGAGGGGATTTTAATTGTGTTACATCCAACAGAGATGTCAGTACAAGGGAAGGACAATATAGTGTCAAAAATCATTGCAGTCCTTCATAAAAAATGTTGGATTAAAAGATGTAACTTGCACTTGTAAAGGCATTCCAAAATATACCTACATTAGAAAAGGCTATGGTTCTAGGATAGATCGCCTATATACTAAACAGCTACTCCATAATATGTTAAGTACTGATACAGTGCCTGTGGCCTTCTCTGATCATTATATGTATGGTCATTGCTAAATTCAGGATAGGCGATGTGCAAAAAGGGAAAGGATTTTGGAAATTAAATGCGTCTTTACTGGAGACAGAAGGAATAGGCGAAAACTTTGAATGCTTTTGGAGTCATGTAAAACTAAAAATAGACTGTTTTGAAAATGTAATTGAATGGTGGGAATTTGCTAAAAGGGAATGTAAAAGGTTCTCATTAAAGTTGCAACGATGGAATCAAATGAAAAAATATGGTTTAATAAATTTATTGCAATATGATTATCTATATGGCTTATGTAATGCTGGGAATGATAAATATGATGAAATTTATGCTTTGAAAAGTAAAATAAACTGTCTTCAAAATGAACTTTGTGAGGGAGTAAAAATAAGAGCAAAATTAAAGATCAAGTGGGGAAGGGGAAAAATTATCATCGCACTTGCGTTGGGAAGGAAGAAACAGCATAAAGGCAAATCACCTTGGTAATGAAGATAAAAGTAATAGTGGGAATATACTAACGGATACAAAGGCTGTTCTTGTGTATCTTAAAGGCCATTTTAAAGTAATGTATGAATTTATTGAAGGAAATCACGAAGAACAATCATATTTGCTTGAGAAATGCAAAACAAAAGGTAGATGAAGAGGACAATAAACTTTTAGAGGGAGGATTTTGATATAAATGAATTATGGGAATCATTGAATAAAATGAATAAAGGAAAATCACCTGGAAGTGATGGATTAACTGTGGAGTTTTATAAAAACGGTTTTGGTATATTATAAAAAACGATTTTCAGAGGTAATGAAATGTATGCTGGAAAAAAAAGTAAGTTATCGGAATCACAAAATTTAGGAAGAATAAAACTATGTCCAAAAAGTGGAAATTTGGAAATTGTTGAAAACTGGAGACCACTCACTCTGTTAAATGTTGATAATAAAATTCTAGCAAAAAACAATGGCAAATCGTTTGAAACTTGTAATTGAAAAAATCATATCACCTGAACAATATTGTGGTACTCCAAACAGATCCATAATTCACTGCAATAATACAATAAGAGACATAATGAATTATGTAAGAGAAAATAATTTGAATGCAGGTAGTTTAACTTGGACTGGTCCAAAGCTTTGATAGGGTGAACTTGCCATTTCTTTTTAGAATTATGGAAAAGTTTGGATTTTCAGTAAAATTTATTTCATGGTTAAAAATATATATAAAGAATGTAAAAGTATGATATGTGTGAATGGACTATTTACAGACACCTTTAATGTAAGAAGGTCGGTTAGACTAGGCTGTCCACTATCAATGTTATTGTATGTCATTTTCCAAGAACCATTGCACCTAGCATTAAAAACCAATAAAAAAAAATTGTACCTCCTACGTTACCAAACAATGTCAGAATTAAAGTACAGGGATTTGCTGATGATACAACAGTAATTTTTGGAGACGATGATTCATTAATAGAGATTCACTATGAAATAAAGAAATTTGAAGCAGCAACTGGCTCATTATTAAATAAAGAAAAATCTGTCATCTTAGGAATTGGTGAATGGTCAGGCAGAAGAGACTGGAAGTTAACTTGTTTCAAAGTTGTGGACTGTGCTAAAATTTTGGGCATTTACTTCAGCAATTCGTATGCGGAACGGAAACTTGTGAAATAAATTGGTCAGATATAGAGAAAAAAATTGAAAGGGCAGTTAACATGTTGTGTAAAAGGTATATAACACTTTACCAGAAAGCACTAATAATCAACTCTTTGATATTATCCAAAATGGTGGTATGTAGCTCACACACTTCCGTTAAGTAAAAAAACAAGCTCAAAAAGGTGAATGCAATTATTTTCAAGTATATATGGTGTGGTATGTATCGACCTATAAAACGTAGTACCCTGCATTTACCAAAATTAGAAGAAGGTTTAGGGATAATAAGTATTGAAGAAAAGGCAAGATCAATATTCAGTGTAACTTGCTTAAAAAGTCTAATAAACTGTAACGGGTTAACCAGGTATTACTGTTCTGTAAGACTGAATGGTATGTTAAAATTAGATAGCTTATCAGAAGTAGCATATTTTACCCTGAGTACTATTCTTTGGCAGTAGATGATATTAGGAAAGCATATCACAACAAACTCTTTCCATATATAAATAACAGAGAAATGTATTCAATCATTTGGAGGAAAGAAGCCCCAATGGTAGAAAATAACTATCGACACTTAAATGGAAAAATATTTGGAGAAATGTTAATAGCACATTCATTAAAGTGGAGGAAAGGGAATTGTGTTTAGGTATATTCATGAGTCACTAGCAACAAAACAAAGGCTCATATGTTGAAATTAAAAGAAGACTCAAAATGTGACCAGTGCGGGGGGAAAACGAGTATCAAATGCATATTTTTACTTCTGTAGAGAAAAGAAAAAATATAGTAAAATGGTTTAATTCTGTCCTTAAGAAATGCTGTAAACTAAATGATTATAGTTTCTTGAAATTATTATTCTATGATATAGAAGCAAAATCAATTGTTGATAAAAACACTGCCATTTTGTTGATCACCGGCTATTTGTATTGTTTGTTTGGATGTGTTATAAACATAACCAATAGCTGCCAAAATGTAATTGTTCTTTTGAAAAATAAATTAGAAGCACAAAGGATGTATATAAATATAGATATACAAGCAATATTTACAAGTATGTAACCAAAGAATTTCTAAACTATATGTTTTGATTTGATCTATATTGATTTTGAAACAAAATGTTATTTAAGTTTATAGTTATAATTTTTGTATAACAGAATTAATCCCAAATAATTTAATTATTTGGTGTATAATGTATTTTTGTAATAAAAGATAAAAAGAAAAAAATATCAACATTTTTTATTCTTGACAAACGAATTAAGTTTACCATATGGGAATGGTTAAAAAGTTTGCACCCAAGTTTGGGAGTCCTTCTTCACTGTCCA
>NC_087202.1:149149423-149166523 GCF_015104395.2 Macrobrachium nipponense | reverse complement strand
TGGACAGTGAAGAAGGACTCCCAAACTTGTGCAAACTTTTAACCATTCCCATATTGGTAAAATTAATTCGTTTGTCAATGATAAACCATTGTTGATATTCAGAGGTTTCATGTATTCATGGTTAGGTTTTTATTCCTCTTGAATATACTGTAGAGGTTATTCCCTAAACGCCGTTCATTACAATAATTATTACATGATATGGATAAACATATTCTACTTGGCTTATATTTTCTAATATATTAATTGTGATACATGTTTTAATGTCATACGGACAGAAATTCCTTTCGCTCTTATCATCATTCGTGTGAGGATAGAGACAGACGTCTCTACTGTTAAACAGCCCCTTCAGTCATTTACCTGTCCATTGTGGAAAGAGCTATTTGGAGAAATGTAGTTTGATGATATTGTCCTAGGGTTCTCTTTTTAGATAATTTTTAAAGAAAAAAATCCAGGATAGCGAAATTCCCTTTAGATTTTGAACTCCATTGAAATATCAAATTCACCTTTCTAATAAATAAATTATAATAATCATGACCTGGAGCTACATCATACGACATGGAAGTTCAGCGGAAGCCATGGGGTAATCCAAATATACATACTCAATTTTTACATTTATTTTTAATATTAGTGAGGAAGTCCAGCCACCTTCCTTGTAGATCACCTCTTGCAATCTGTTAGGCATAGAAGATTCGTGGTTCTGACGATCTGTGGTTTGGTTGTGGAAGACCTTCCATTGTGTTCCCAGTGGTCCTCTCCCTCTCAGGCTTCCAACATTTTACCAAATTAGCCTAAATATTTCATGAGGTTTCATGTCTTGTATCCTTACTCTTGGCCAGTCAAGCAATTGCAGATCCTCTCGACCTTGAAACAGATTCCTGGACTATTCTGGCCGTATGGATGGGACAGCGGTCGTGAATGAAAATGACAGGAGCAGGTGGGGAGGAATAATTCCGCTGTTGAAGTGAAAGAAGTTAGAAATCCTGAAGAATTTCAATGTATTTTTCACCAGTGAACCTCCACTCAATCCTGGTGATATCATCCATACAATGTAAGAAGATCCAGCCCCACACGCTTACTGTGACATGCCCATTCCATGGTCCACCTCGTAAATGGTTTCTTCTTGTTAGTATCTGAAGGGAAAAAATCTAATTTTTTAACAATTTACGGTTTGCTTTTCGTTATAAATGGAAAATAATTGCTATATCGTTTGGGAATAAAATAAAACGCTAAGTAAGAAAAACCCTTGCAATAAGTTAAGAATGTTTATTCATCTGCAAGGATTAATACTTACAATAGTATCAAGTTTGATCTGCAACGGTCCGTTATGATATGATATTCTTTAATTCCGTAAACAGTCTGTACTCTATAGCTATTATAAGTTTGCCTACGTCATTATTCATAACATTAATAATGCATTTGCTTAATGCCTGAAAGCTGGCCATGTAGACTAATGGGGGGTTTTCAATGAAGATTTTTTATTTTCACACTTCTCGTGGCAATATAATTTAATTAGCGGAAAATACATGGTTATTGACAAAATTATTATCTTTTGATTATAATATTACCCTTGCTTATAATTATTATAATCTGACTGTTATTAATGATTATAGAAACTCACCTTATATTACTCGGTCTTCACTTATGTTTCCTGCCGTGACTTCTGCTAGTAAAAGACCTTTCGTCACTGCATACGACTCGAGACCAAAATTCCATATCCTCCCCCACAAACTGTTGAACAAGGCAAGACTATCAGCACGATGCCGTTCGGCGAGAAATTCCTTCTTGGCAGGAATTCTATGAGGTATTCCTGCCTCATGCAGACGTCTTCGCACCGTCATAGCCGAAACATTTAATGCCAGACGTTCACAAATAGCAATAGTATTGGTAAAAGGGTCTTCTGCTGCTCGTCGAATGTCGTCGTTATCCTAACGGGTGGTCATTCGTGGTGGAGGTCTTCGAACTGAAATACGTAATTAACATGCAGATTACCTAGATAATCAAGATTAATTATGGCCTGTTTACTTATGGGAACGCTATTTTGGTATTCTGGGAAGTAAAGAGAAAGAATCACTATTAGAGTTGTTTCAACAGGACCAAGGCAACTGTAATTTAGTTTTCCATGATTTTACGGGTTGTAAGGTTTATTGTTTAAAAAATTAATAAATAAATGAAAATAAATAAATGCTATCCAAAGTCGGTCAATTTGCCCAGTCTAAGCGTGCCTCCTTTTCCATTTATTTACTGTTGTAGGGGAGACATCAAGACGCTGTGCAACAGCACGTATTGAAAGCCCACTTTCTCGTAGAGCGACGATCTGCGCCCGGAGAACCATATGTTGCTGTTCATTTGGAGACTATAACGAATACTACTAGCAGAGGACAGATAACCTATCAAAATTTATACAACACCTCAGTCTAGCCATGATTGGGTGACAAACTTGTTAGCGTTTAATAGGGGTGCTGTAGCAGTGATATCGTTATCACTGAACAAAGTGATATATTAAATCACACGATTACTGGGACTGAGTGATTGATTGGCTGTTACTGGCATTGCAACATCTCAGGTCATTACTGTCATTGATAACGTTTAAAATTCTGTATGTCTTCATAATGATAAATTGTTAATTGTCTGTTTGAAACACTAAAGGTGGTGGTGTTCCTCTCTTAACGTGAATTCCATTAATCTGCTTTCGGGCTGTTTTAGTGTATATGAGGTTGGAGGAGGCAAACTTGTAATAAGTATTAATCATCATAGATGAATAAACATAATCTTAATGCAGTGGTTGTTACTTAGCATCACATTTCCCCCAAAACGATATATCATTATTTTTCCCAGTTACGGAAAGCAACGCGTAAATTGTAAAAAAATTCAGATTGTTTTCCTTCAGATACCACCGAGGAAACATTTACGAAGTTGCCAGGAGTGGGCCTGGATTTCCTTACATGGTATATGTGATATCACCAAGACTGAAGGGTTTCCCCAGTGGAAAATACGTAAAAATTCTTCAGGATTTCTTACTCCCTTCACTTCACCAGCGGAATTATCCCTTTCCACCTAGTCCTGTCATTTTCATTCATGACGGCTGCCCCATCCATACGGCCAGAATAGTCCAGGAATGGTTTCTAGATCGAGAGGATTTGAATTGGTTGACTGGCCAAATAAGGGTGCAGACATGAATCCCATAGATCCCGAGAAAGATAAGTCGATTTATCAAATATTGAACAATTCACAGAAGAAGCCGAAGTGCAGTGGAAAAATCACTGAATTTCTAATCATTTTCTCTCCCTGTATACATACAAAAAAAAAAAAAAAAAAAATCATTTTTGTTCCCGTTATTTTTATGCTCATCCATTTCGTATGAAGTAGCTACTGTCGCATATCTTATGTAATATAAGCATTAAGCAGGTTAGGAGATTAATTACGTTTGCTTTATGTCTATTACAATAATTAGAATCATAATTACCTGACTTGTTATCGAATTACAGTTACAACTTCAATTACAAGATGGGGAAAACAATATCAAATACAATACAATTTTAATATTTCAAAATTGTAATCACAGCTACAAATACATATATAAAACGTATTACTCAATTACATTTCGCACACCTATTTAATTTTAAGAAATGCAGATAGTTGCAAAGACTTTATACTTGAGTTTGGTTTCCTTTTACAGTCAATTTCTGCAACAATTGTAATTTGTAACTTATGATACCTTTAGTACAAATACAAAGCAAACATATTTAAAATATTTTAGACCTGTAGAAATTATCGTTAGCATCCTATGATTTGCCTAAGTAAATTTTTAGTATGTTTATTGTGGTGAAAATTATTATGCTGATTATAAGAAAATTTACTGAAATACAAAACTCAATACTGGAAAACAATTTCACAAACTTTTTGCACAAAAAAAGGAAATAAATGGAATAAATTTTTTTTTAGAATTGGTAGCTGGCTTTTCAAGATTCTCCCTTAATAATATAATAAATGAATTGGGAAGCGACTCAAAACATCTCTCCATTGTATTTGGTCAAGATGAGTTCTCGAAAAGTAAGAGGGCGGCTCTAGGATAACAATCTCAAATAAAGTTTTCAGTTACAATTACAATAACAATTACCCTTAATTATAAATAAAAAACAAATGGAATTACAGTTAACTTCAAAACGTGTAATTAAAAACATATCAGATAAATGACAATTACACCAAGCCTGAATAAAAGGTAAGGTTTATTTGTAATTGGTAAAGCTTCTTACTGTGGGTTTCACAGACAGTGCAGTCACTCTTTTGGTCAATAACACTGTAATGAAGACTGGTATCAGTACGAGATTTTGCTGTAATTTTTCGGTATAATCAAGGCTTTAACTCTATTGGATGTCCGGTAAAAATGCTCAATTTTTATTTGTAACACATAGAGTAACTATAACCAGTTACCTATTCAAACCAATCTGTAGCCAATTGTAACTATAACCAGTTACCTATTCAAACCAATCTGTAGCCAATTGGCGGCTCTCTCTTGCTAAAAAAAAAAAAAAAAAAAAAAGATTATGGTGTGAAGAAGCCTCGTGTTCTTATTTTCTTCCTAGCACCAGGTCAGTTGCAAAATACGAGTCATTATCCATTTTACTATATTTCTTTAGTAAGGATATTTTCATCCTTGTTTTCAAGATGCATTGTAATAGAAAATAACTTAACTCAATTCCTGTGTTTCAAGAAGCAAAGTAGTTTTCTAGTGCCGATGTAGTTATTGCCAATTCTAACGTGTAAAAGAGTTAATATGTTTTTGTAGGAATGTAACTTTTCTCTCCTGTAAAGTCAACTGCCATAGTCCTTGCCGTTCCCTGACCATTTCCTGTCTTAGGGAGGGTTAGGAGCCACTAGCTTCTACCTTTGCAGTGGAGAGTTAAGTTGCCTAGTATATGGCCATTCGTAGGCTGCAGCTTTTAGCTCCACTAATTCTATCAGGACTTATTTCTTCTACCTTTTGGACCCCCTTTTAATAATCTAGCCTTAGTTTCTTAACTGCTGTGCTCTTATTCTGTCTCAACTTTATTACCTTAATCTGTTTTCCTTCTTTTCTTGGAATGAAGCGCGTTTTGTAATTCCCTTTATTTCAAAATAACAAAATAAAAGTAGTGATATTTACAAAGCCTTCTATGTTCAAAATTTAAGGCTTATTTCAGTTTGACTAAATGTTAAACTAAAAAACCATCACATTTTTCCGACAATCTGGCAGATAAATTTGAACCAATATCACTTTTTTTTCATTTAATTTTGAGATACTATAAATATTACTTTTCACTTAAACCTATGAAATATGCACGATCTTCCAAAACATTAGCATTAACTGGTAATCAAGTAAAAGGACATCACTAAAAACAGTGAGCTAGTGTCAATATTTTATCATTATTAGTTTGTATGATAATATACAATGAGTAGGATGTCCAACCTCCATCTGCATCTGTGACCTCACACAGACGATCAGGTATGGAATCTACAGTTTATATTATGTAACAGAAGTGTGGGTTATGTATTTGATTTCCCTGGAACGTGTTTTACGCAGATATTTTTTTTTTCTTTATCAAGCACGCTTCTACAATACATTTTCTTAACCTTACATGTCATGTCGTTTTCATTGTTGTATTTATTATTTGGACGACATTATTGACTCTGTAATTATTTTTTAAATAGTATTTAATTGCTGTCATTATCGTCCGTATTAAACAGTATTATTTACATTTGTGTTATAAGGATACGTTCACACCAAATGCAATGCCTATAGAAATGGGGCTATTAGGATTTTCTGCTTTATTTCTATACTGGATTTCAATTTACGAATCAAGTTATGCTCAAATAAAATTGTACTCCTTTATACCTGATTTTCACTTTTATATAGGACAAAATTTAGTATAATTAAATTTCGTTTTACCTTTTCTTTGTATGCATATGATATAAATTTAAAAATCTTAAAACTTACCTATAGTTTTTGAAAAAACATTATGGTTGAGTATTGATTATTAAAAGATTATATATATAACAATATTTCTCTGATGTCTCGGCTAATTCATTTAGAATGATATCTTTTAGTTATTTGGTAAATCCAACAACAATAAAACGTAGCTTAGAAAAATGGTCATTTTTTGCTCAGTTCCAATTGCCCGCCTGTAGACAAAAAGGTAAATAAAGGAAAATCCCTAAATATATTTTAATAGATAAGACGATAAGAGACCAAACAAAAAAGATGCATACTGCAAAAAGATCCCGTAAAAAAAAAAAAAGAGAGAGAGAGAGAGAGAGAGAGAGAGAAGAGGAGAGAGATGAGAGAGAGAGAACTGCAGAAAATTTATAACACCTAGAAACAAGGCATGATTGGAAATCTTTCAGAATGGTTTCTGCTATATTTTGATAAATCGAAATATCTCTTGTGAAATATTGAAAATCAAGGAAAAAGAGAGGGATATAGAGGAGAGTATATGAATTTGGTACTCCAGTTTGAAGAAAATGTGGCCTTACTTGGCCTGCCTTGGCAGCAGCTGTTGTGTGACGTTATTGTCTAGATGTTGTCTGAAATACGGAGAGAAGTCTAACGCAAGGATATCATGTTGTTTATAGGCTGCCTATTCACTGGTGAGGTTCCCTAATTACTGATGATGGAGGTGAACAGGCCAAGGAAAATGGAATGGAAAAACAAAAAAAAACGAGAGAATTTCGGCCTTGCGAGACACCACACAGTACCAGAGAGAGCAGCACGGAACTTGGACAGGATCATTTTTCAGCTGCAACAGAGGCTTGGCTACAATGAAGACATTCAGAAGGCGGGCGGAAAGGAAGAAAACACTCGTGTGATCCTGGCAAGAAAGGGCCCACTTATTCGAAGGTGAGACGTTGTTTCTGAAGGAGAACGATCAAGTGAAGAAGGAGAAGGACGTGCAGATATAGACCGAAGAAGCGGCGCGGATGGCGAGGCTCGTCCAGGAACGAAAAGCGCTAATCCGACAAGAAAGACGCCGAGGTCAGGTTCCAGCTCCTGCAGAAGGAAGTGGACGATCTCACGAAGGAAACGTGTGTACTACATTGTGAAGTTCAAGTTGCGAAACTGAAGAGAAACGAGCTGAGGTGCCTTATAGAGGAAGGGAATCATCGCTTCAAGTCGCTGGATAGGAACACCGGTGTCCAGGGCGAACGGAACGACCAGTTGGAAGATGAGGTTCGACAGCTGCGAGGAGCGAAGGAGAAATCGGTTTGCCAGCTCAAGAACCACCAGGGAAATTACAGATGCCTGGAAAAATAAGGAGCAGCTGTCCATGTTCAAGGAATGGCGCGACCAAGTCTAAGCTGGCCTTGCGAAGAGGGCTCAGATGTCAAAAATTTGAGGAGAATGTTTGTTGTATGGAATTTTTTTTTTTTTTTTTTTTTTAATCAATAAAGTTTATTTACAAACTGCGATTTTCATTTACACATATTTTTTTGCAGCAAATTTGTTATTTACATAATAATTCGAGTTTAACTCGAATTTAAAGGACTTTTTTCATAAAATCCATGTGTTAAAATTGATTTTAGTTGCAATGGATTTTAGGAGTGAACTGCAATACTTTATTTTATATGGAAGGTTTGATGTTTATATGTAATAAGTTTGCTTTGTTAATCGTTGAAGGATATGAAAGTTAGAGGGAAATAAGTATAAAATGTTTTGTAAGAGTTTTATTGATTCCTGAAAGGGAAAGGTAAATGTAAGGATTGGTGGAGTGCCAGGATTCAAAGCAGAAGATACAGAGAAGATTGATGGAGTGCCAGGAAAAGCAGCGGATTCAGAGAAGATTGGTGGAGTGCAGGAGCAACAAAACGATTGAGAGAAGATTGGTGGAGTGCCAGGAGAAGCAGAGGATTGAGAGAAGATTGGTGGAGTGCCAAGAGAGAAGCAGAAGATTCAGAGAAGATTCAGGGAGCGTCAGAAGAAGAAGCAGAGAATTCAGAGAGATTTGTGGAGTGCCAGGATAAGAAGCAGAGGATAAGAGAAGCCCCTGGAGAATTGAAAGGATTCAGTGGCATATTCTGGTTCTAAGGTTAAACAGAGGTGTTACTCTCTTAAGGGACGGCGGGCGAGGCCCGCCAGGCGTCCCGGGGACGAGCGGGCCTCCGCCCGCCAGGCGTCCCGGGGACCGACAGGCCTCCACCTGCAGGCCCGTCCCGGGGACCGGCGGGCCTCTGCCCGCCAGGCGTCCCGGGGACCGGCGGGCCTCCGCCAGCCAGGCGTCCCCCCTGGGGACCGGCGGTTCCTCCGCCGCCAGGCGTTCCGGGGACCGGCGGGCCTCCGCCCGCCAGGCGCCCCTGGGACGGGCGGGCCTCCGCCCGCCAGGCGTCCCGGAGGGAGGACCGGCGGGCCTCCGCCCGCCAGGCGTCCTGGGGACCGGCGGGGCCTCCGCCCGCCAGGCGTCCCGGGGACCGGCGGGCCTCCGCCCGCCAGGCGTCCCGGGGACCGGCGGGCTTCCGCATGCCAGGTGTCCCGGGGACCGGCTTGGGGCGCGTCCCGGGGACCGGAGGGCCTCCGCCCGCCAGGCGTCCCGGGGACCGGCGGGCCTCCGCCCGCCACCGGCGCCCGGGGACGGGCGGGCCTCCGCCCGCCAGGCGTCCGAGGGACCGGCGGGCCTCCGCCCGCCAGGCGTCCCAGGGACCGGCGGCCTCCGCCCGCCGGGCGTCCCCGGGACCGGCGGGCCTCGCCCGCCGGCGTCCCGGGGACCGGCGGGCCTCCGCCCGCCAGGCTTCCGGGGACCGGTGGGCAGAGGCCCGCCAGGCGCGTGGGGGGCCTCCGCCCGCCAGGCGTCCCGGGGACCGGCGGGCCTCCGCCAGCCAGGCGTCCCGGGGACCGGCGGGCCTCCGCCCGCCAGGCGTTCCGGGGACCGGCGGGCCTCCGCCCGCCAGGCGTCCCGGGGACCGGCGGGCCTCCGCCCGCCAGGCCCCCCTGGGACGGGCGGGCCCTGCACCCGCCAGGCGTCCCGGGGGACCGGCGGGCCTCCGCCCGCCAGGCGTCCTGGGACCGGCGGGCCACCGCCCGCCAGGCGTCCCGACCGGCGGGCCTCCGCCCGCCAGGCGTCGGGGACCGGCGGGCCTCCGCATGCCAGGCGTCCCCCCGGGGCCGGCGGGCCTCCGCCCTTCAGGCGTCCCGGGGACCGGAGGGCCTCCGCCCGCCAGGCGTCCCGGGGACCGGCGGGCCTCCGCCCGCCAGGGCCGGTCCCGGGGACCGGCGGGGCCTCCGCCCGCCAGGCGTCCCGGGGACGGGCGGGCCTCTGCCCGCCGGCGTCCCGAGGACCGGCGGGCCTCTGCCCGCCAGGCTCCCTGGACGGGCGGGTCCGCCCGCCAGCGTCCCGGGGACGGCGGGCCTCCGCCCGCCAGGCGTACCCGGGGACGGGCGGGCCTCTGCCCGCCAGGCGTCCCAGAGTACTGGCGGGGCCTCACCCGCCAGGCGTCCCGGGGACGGGCGGGCCTCTGCCCGCCAGGCGTCCTGAGGACCGGCGGGCCTCCGCCCGCCAGGCGTCCGGGGACCGCGGGCCTCCGCCCGCCAGGCGTCCCGGGGACCGGGCGGGGCCTTCGCCTGCCAGGCGTCCCGGGGACGGGCGGGCCTCGCCCACCAGGCGTCCCGAGGACCGGCGAGCCTCCGCCCACCAGGCGTCCCGGGGGACCGGCGGGCCTCCACCCGCCGGGCGTCCCCGGGGACCGGTGGGCCTCCGCCCAGGGGGCCCGGGGCCGCTCCGCCACCGCCAGGCTTCCGTGGGGGAGAGGCCCGCCAGGCGTCCCGGGGACCGGCGGGCAGAGGCCCGCCAGGGTCCCGGGCGACCGGTCGGGCGGAGGCCCGGCCAGGGCCGTCCCGGGACCGGCGGGCCTTTGCCCACCAAGGCGTCCCGAGGTACCGGTGAGGGGCCTGGTCCGGCCCGCCCCCAAGGCCGTCCCTGGGGACCGGCGGGCCTCTGCCACCAGGCTTACGGCCCGAGGAGCCGGCGGGCCTCCCCGCCCACCCTTGACCAGGCCGTCCCCGGGGACTGGCGGGCCTCCCCACCCCCGGGCGGGTCCCCCTGGTCCCGGGAACCGGTGGGACCTCCGCCCACCAGGGCGTTCCCGGGGAACCCGGCGGGCCCTCCGCCGCGCCATGGCTTCCCGGGGACCGGTGAGGGGGCAGAGGCCCGCCAAGGTCGTCCCGGGGATGGGACCGGCGGCAGAGGCCCGCCAGGCTTCCCGGGGACGGGGCGGGCCTTCCTGCCCACCATGCGTCCCGGAAAGGGACGCCGGCGGGGCCTCCGCCCAACCAGGCGTCCCGTGGGACCTGGCGGCCTACCCAACCCACCCGGCCGGGGTCCCGGGACCGGTGGGCCTCCGCCCACCCCCCGGCTGTCCCGGGGGACCGGCGGGCCTCCGCCCGCCAATGGCTTCCCGGGGGAACCGGCGGGCCTACCCCGCCCCCCGCCCGGGCGTTCCCGGGGACTGGCGTGGGCCTCCGCCCGCCAGGCGTTCCTGGGGGGAGGGGGGCGGGCGGGTCCTCTGACCCGCCAGGCATCCTGAGGAACCGTCCGGGGGCCACCGCCCGCCGGAAGGGTCCCGGGGACCGGCGGGCCCTCCGCCCGCCAGGAGTACCCGGGGAACCGGAGGGCCTTAGCCCGCCAGGCGTCCCTGGGGACGGGCGGGCCTCTGGCCCGCCAGGTCGTCCCGAGGACCGGTCGGGCCTCCGCCCACCCAGGACGTCCCGGGGACCGGCGGGCCTCCACCCGCCCAGGCTTTCCCGGGGACCCGTGGTGGGCAGAGGGCCCGCACCAGGCGTCCCGGGGGACCGGCGGGCAGAGGCCCGCCAGGCGTCCCAGGGGACCGGCGGGTTCCTCCTCCCTACCAGGTTCCAGGCGCCCTGGGGACCGGAAAGGGCCTGCCTCCGCCCACCAGGCCCGTCCCGTGGGGACCGGCGGGCCTTCCGCCCGCCAGGCGTTCCTGGGGACTGGCGGCCTCCGCCCCGCCAGGGGCGATCCCCAGGGGGACTGGGCGGGCCTCCGCCCGCCCCCCCCCCCCCCCAGGCGTCCCCCCGGGGGGACCGGTCGTGGGCCTCCGCCCGCCAGGCGGTCCCGGGGAACCGGTAGGGGCCTTCGCCCGCCAGGTCGGCCCGGGGACCGGCGTGGGCCTCCGCCCCGCCAGGCGTCCCCGGGGACCGGCGGGCCTCCGCCCGCCCAGGCCAGTTTCCCGTTGCCCGGGACCGGCGGGCCTCCGCCCCACGCGTCCCGTAGGGGACCGGCGGGCCTCCAGCCTGCCCAGGCGTCCCGGGGAACGGGTGGGCCTTTCCGCCCACCAAGTCGTCCCGGGGGACCGGCCGGGGGTCCTAGCCGCCCGCCAGGTCGTCCCGGTGGGGACGGACGGGCCTCCGCCCGTCCAGGCGTTCCAGGGGTAGCCCGGCGGGCCCCTCCGCCTGCACCAGGCGTCCTGGGGGTACCGGCCCGGGGGCCGCCGCCCGCCAGGCGGTCCAATGGGGAACCGGACGGGGCCTCCGCCCGCCAGGCTTTCCCCCCCCCGGCGGGGAATCCGGCGGGCAGGGGCCCGCCAGGCGTCCCGGGGACCAGGCGGGCAGAAAGTTTCATAAGGACGGTGCGGTCAGACCAGCAATGTTAATTTTGGAACAGAAAAACTGCAAGCGGAGGAAAACAAAGGCGAAGAAGATGGATGTAGCAGAATGAGGAATGTTGAGATGGGAGTTGTTTCGGGACATACGATTGGAAATGGAAGTGCCTGGGTAGAAGGGAGAGGAAAGACCAAGAAAAGGGATATGACGTTGATTGTGTAAGGGGAAAGATATGTTATGAGGAAAAGTATTAAACGAGAATGATGCACAGGACACCCAAATAGATGGAGGACAGACTCATTACATAACGGCGACCCCATATAAAAATGGGTTAAAGATGGGCAAGAAGAAGAAGAAGAAGAAGAACGAAGAAGAAGAAGAAAGAAGAAGTTAAAGGTATATGAAAGGTCAAAGTTCTTCTTTCTTAGCAAAATAACGACCTCAGTCAGTGTTGTATTTAAACCATGTTAGTACTGATTCGTGGTGGAACCCATGCTTGCAATTCGTAGTTAAAAACTGACGGTTTTTCAAGGACATGGGATTCTATTCCAGAAAAAAAAAAGAGCGAGCTAGAAAAAACATTATAAGAAAAATAATAAACCAAAGTTAACATTCACAAGGAGTGATCCGGCCTACCAGCTTACTGGGTTCTCATGCTAAAATCTACGTTACAAATGAAAGCCTTGTTTCATCTACGCGACAATTAAAATAAACATATATATTATATAAAGAAATAATTGTTTCTGTGCCTTTTTAAACCATGCATATTTATCTAATTTTTTACATTTCCATTTTGAATAAATAAATGATAAGTATCCTATCCTAACAATTTCTGCATTCGTTTAACTTCAACTCAGCAACACCTTTTTTCAGACATTTTTATGCTTATCCATACGCACCTTTCTTCCCCCAACCCCCCCAAGAAACACAGCCTAAGAACAACAAGAAGAAGAACAAGAAGATAACAATAAGAACAATATAGTTTTGTAGGCTTATTCCCCGAGTAAGCGAAAATTAATAGGCCGAAGCTAACAATGTACAAAGATAGTTACCACCAGCATTGCAAATAAAAGCCCTGCATGCAACAGAAAAATCAGAACGAACTGCAGATCCGGTTTGCAAAGAGGAGACACAGCAACCCAATGCAAAAACCGGTATTAAGGAGGGGTGGGGGAAAGTAAATGGGCTCTGCAATATAAGGGAATTTCCTGTCATAAGAAACCCCAAGAAGTCGCCATTCAATTTGCATAACAAAACCTGAGTGGGGTCTGGACATTTGATATTGATGTTATTGTTTTTGTATCTACTTTGTTTTCCAGAGCTGCTGGAAAACTGGTTTAGTACTAACAATGGTCACGAAAAGAAGTTTTTTCTTAGCACACGGACTTACTGTAATGCGGTTATTTATACAGTGGATGTTTGCTTAATCTAAAGCAGTACCATTTGCCGTTTCTTTAAGTAAAAATATTGGAAAGAAGCTGTTCCCCTAGGGAACCAAAGGTGGTCCAATTAATCCTAACACAGTTCTAAAAATGTTCACCAAGTTACCGAAGTCTTAGTTTTAAAATTTAAGATTTATATGAAACGAGTGTTATTATCTTTATGTTTTAGTTTATTTGATATGGAAGACTTCTGAGATCGGAGATATTTCGTAGCAATTATTTCCAAAGGAATAAAGGTGAAGCAAAAAAAATGAAAGGGAACGCATATGTGTGTGTGTATAGATGGTATAGTAGTATAAGATATATATAAATTATATATATATATAAGATAATAAATCAGATATTCTATATTTATATATATATATATAGATATATATATATATTATTATCTAATATATATATAATATATATATATATATAATATATATATATAATATATATATATAATATATAATTATATATAATATTGTGATTGTGTGCAATCGTTACATTTATTTAATACATGTACACACACACACACAGGTCGATAGGGACACCCTCTGACCAGTAATTCCCATTTAAAAGTATTCCACCAAGGGATTATGTGGTACTGACGGTACGCAAATGTACAATGGCCGATTCATTAACTGGTCAAACATAATATTTCGGTTAGCCACCGTTTTTCAACCCTAGTGGCATTGGAAAACAACAGTTAACCTGCTAAGTAAAATGTAAAGCATACCTATGTTTAGGAGTATGAAGGAAATTTAAAGGAAAGGGAAATGAATGCCCTTTCTTTGTTATTCAGAAACCCCCAACAATACCATCATTATATAGGTCGGTAGAGAGAGGTTAACTCGATTTAAGCGGGCATAAGGTCAGTTTTATTACTTCTGGTAATTCAATTAATTTTTATCTGATCTTACTCATATTGACGTTTTTCTTCCCCTACTAGGTTTAAGAAGACAGCAAGCAATCATAAGGGGAGAAAAAGTAAATAAGAATAAATAAACAAAATAAATAATAATAAGAATAATAATAATAAATAATAATAATAATAATAATAATCAATAATTGAATAACTAATTAAATAATAACTAATAACAATAATAACTAATAATAGAATAAATGCCTAGTTCACAGATTCTGCCACATCTTCGCTTATGTATTTAGTTGAAATGATTATTAACATAATGTAAGTGTGCAACCCCGTTTCAGAATTTTGTTTTTTTTTTACGCACATGAAATGTGTTTTCTGTTGGGTGTGTGTGGTGTGTGTGTAGTGTGTGGGTGGTGTGTGAGAGAGGAGAGAGGAGAGAGAGAGGAGGTCGTTAAGAAGATTTTTTCTTTCTACTTACTAGAATTGGTTTTCAACTTCTCATCAACCAATCAGAGGTCTTTGAATAGACCCCCTTTTCCCATTATCTGATTCCCCTCAACCCAAACATATAAACAACGTGAAGCTTATGGAAGTCGGAATGACTCGTGTTTCAAGATGATTGAAACCTACCTAACCTTGTAATGAGCATACTTTCTGTCCTGTAATTCGGGCTGTTTGAGGAATTATTAGTACGCTTTATGGACTTATAACCTGGGTTGGAGGTGATTAATGATGGACCGATGATGACAAGAGCCAGACGTGAAATGCCTGTTCCTTTCCAATTTGGTCTTCCGACAATTACCTTGGCGACTTGTTTGTTATGGATCGAATTGTTTAAAACTCCTTGGAGTATTGTTTTGGTTTTTCTATTATGTTGAAATGGGTTGTAAATGTTTAACAATAAATAATTGAAGTTGATTACCGAGAATAAATTTAACATTTATTTTTATCCTTTTCATTTTGCGATTTAAGTTAGCATTAGTCAGGTTATAACGTTATTCAGGAGGTTTGATTGGATAATCTATTCTAATTTTCGTTTGCACTTCAGGCAATCTGTTTATATATAATATGATACAATATATATATATATATATATTATAATTATACTTATATATAGATATATATTTAATTATTTATATTATATATAAATATATACCACACACCACAACCACACACACCCACACACATATATTTATATTATAGATATATATATATATATATATTATTAATTATATAGATTATATATTATACATATATAGATATTATATAATATGTCCTTACTATATTAGAACATTTTTGACATATTAGTCAAAGCTACAGGTTCGATTATTTACCTGTAACTAAACCATCTTGCGAAAATATAGATTTTATTTATTTTAATGGTCCTCTTTCTATTAATATTGCTGTGCATTTATCAATTTAGGTTCCATGGTCCAGAATATGCAAATTATGTAAGTGAGCTCTCTTGGTTTAAACTGCAAACAGTTCCAAAGGCGAGAGTAATTAATTAATTATTTAGTGAGAACTAGTTCTTAGTACGTGACACTCAAATCGGCTCTGTCAGAGCCAAATATGCTTAAACAAAATCTTATTACCTCGAGAAGGTCAACGTAATCATTATGGCCCAATGAATATTCAGGATAAGTTTTTGAAGTATTTTCACCCGTTGCTTGAGATATGTTTAGTCAAACTTACACAAAACAAAAAAAAACAAAACAACCGAACCTACCTACAGAGAAGAGTAAAAGACAGCTAGATCACCTAAACAAGAGTGACAACAAAAACCTCCTGCCGAACTCGCTGACAAGTAATATGCTACAATTTTGAGTAAACAAAGAAAAGGGCCCAAATAAGATATTAAATATCTGATAGTACCAGTGGATCTTAACCTTTTCTATGACCACGCCCCCTCTAAGAGTTGGTAATTTCTCTCGACGCTCCTTTTCCTTCTATGAGTAAAATTCCCTCCCAGATTTTAAAGGAAAATATAAAAAAAATAATGAGAAAAGAGCAAAAAAGGAGTTTGCGAGGGATAAGAAGGCAAGGGAGGTCCAATAATTTACAAAAAAATGGATTCAACCAACGAGCCTAAACGAGAGTAGGTAGGCTCTTTAGGGAAAGTAATGTAATAAGGTAGAACACTTTTGCATCTTTTCCATAAATTGAAATATTAGTTCCTCACTCTTTGTTAAGAGAATAAATCGAATATAAATTCGATAATTTTTTCTTTTATTATTCATTAGGGCTTGGCGCCTCCAATGGAAATCGCTGGAACGGCTTCTCTAAGGGGAGCCCCCCGCCTACCACCCAGGTTAAGAACCACTTGGAGATCACAATACTGAAGATAAAAAATGTTCTTAACAGCAACAAGGACACAACAACAACAATGCCATGACAAAAGACAGCGACAAAAACCGCTGAATGGAAGGCGAAGGGAGAGGCTTTGGCCTGGCAATCAGCGACTTGAACTATTGGAATAATAGCTCCCACACTTTCGCACAGAGCATATGAATTCGGTTAGTTGGCGTTTTGAAAGCCGAGATAGAAATATTCGCTTATGACAAATTGTTTCTATGAATATTCAAAAATGCGCGACTTGGAGTTCCAATAACCTTTCGATAAAGATATTTATTCCAGTTGAATACTTCATAATATCCCCCTGAAAGATAGGCTCTTCCACCATCTGATATTGATGGGATCGCTAAACTAAAAACTGCTTTTTTGGGGGGAACAATAAAAGTAGACTGTTGGATTTTTAAAAATTCCGTAGGATTTTGCGGTAACTCGGACTAACTACCAACTTTCGGGTAACCAGCCAGGGTCGCTCTCCCGGCTGATACCAGTGCGGAATCAGATGGAATTTATTGTTTGTGAATTAGAAATTTATATCTCGATACTAGCAAACGTGTATACAGGAAATTATGTATGAAAAATTCGTTAAAGTACTAAATCTACAATCTACAGGTGCAAGCCAGGCCTCTTTCACCGGTAAGAACCAGATCCGTTTCAGGGAATCCCTTCTCCCACCCCTACCCCTTTCGGAGGGGGGGAGGGGGGTTTTCTTTTAGGATGAGGCCCCCATTATAAACCATCTTAATGGTCTCCACTATAAAACTTGCGAAGTTGCACGAACCCACGGACCTTGCCGTTTGGTCGAAGATTGAATGGACAGGACGGACGGGCAAACATTTAAGCCCATTATAGTGAGATAATAC
>NC_087202.1:149144378-149146878 GCF_015104395.2 Macrobrachium nipponense | reverse complement strand
ATTTAGTTTTCCAATAATACTTCAGGGATTAACAGGAAACAATTATGTTGCTTAACTTGTCTCGTGGTCAGATTTGGTCTGTCTCTGCCCATAGACCCACATTTTTGTATGAAAAACAAATGAAATGTTAATCTGAAACAAGCAGGTATTTCTTAGGAAAATTGGCGACAGAATAGTTTTAAAAAAAAATGTATTATCTGAGGAGACCATTTCAATTAATGCTCGCTGATATAGCCGTTAATGTGCTTCTTTTCACTATACTATAAACGTATCTTTACTTGGATAACGGATGACTCTTTCTTTGAGATATAAATTAATTTCCAGATGTTCTATTACTAAAATTGTTATTACATAGACTAATAAGATTAGTGGAATCATGACTCGAATAATTAAAAGTGAATAAAAAAACGTGATTTGCAATGTGAAGCGAGTGGAATCGCAGAGCTGAACAGTATGAACAACTGTCTCATCGTATCAGCAAGGAATGTTCCCACTGTTCTTTCTATTATTCGCCCTTATCAGCCTTTGATGATACAGAAGTAGAAATCTAAACACACGTGATGTTAGAGGAACTTGCGCATTCTCTCGAAAACATTTAAAACGAGAGAAAAACAAATGAGGATGTAGTCTCTTTCGAAGGGCACAGTATTTCAGAAGATAGATTGTACGTTTTCCATCCTTATAAGGAGTCATGCCGTCAGTCCACCTCATGTGGTGCACGTAGGTATACCGAAGGTTGTCTTCAGCGTCCCTTCGGGTGCTATTGAGATGTCTTTCTCTCTCGTCCCGCACTTTTCCTCTCCGCCCTCGGATCTTAACAACTGCTGAGGCTAGAGGGCTGCAAATTGGTATGTTGATCATCCACCCTCCAATCACCAAACGTAGCAAATTGCAGACCTCCAGCCTCAGCAATTTGCATCACCGGGATGCAGCTGTAAGTTTCATGTCTCGCGGCACATATAGCAATGATACGCTGTGCAGAAAACTGGATCGCGCTGAAGTTTTTTCACTCGTTCAGGTTTTTAATTTAGCTCCATTCCCACTTCCTTTCTTCCAGTTTGTTGTCCAAACCCACTCTAACTGAGTTTCCTGAAAGTGAAAGTGCCCCCCAGGTTTTCATAAAGCAAAATCATAACGCCTTTTCCATCCCGCTTAAAAAAGCAAATATAAAAAAATATAAAAACTCTACGTAAAATATCAGATACTTTGCAAGCAGGATACTCAGGTCTATTCCATCCGTTTTGCCCAGGAAGCTGATTCTTCAATGGGTGCAAAAGGGAAAGACGTTCACCTCAATCATCCCGTCCCTTTATGCTAATGGCGCATTAATTTGTCACGTTCAGTCGTAAATATTTATGCTGCGGTCCCTTACGAGGGATTGCGTCCGCTATAATAAAATGCCTTTTCGCTGTCTGTCTGTTATGATTACGACCGTAAACATATTTGTGAAATATTCTAATTAAGTCATATATATATATATATATATATATATATATATATATATATATATATATATATATATATATATATATATATATATATATATATATATATATATATATATATATATATATATATATATGAATGTAAAAAAATGACTCTGTTTATTGAAAATGAATCCGACCTCCAGTTTCCTCAGGGGATGTGATGAAATCTATGGTCAAATAGAGTGCTGTTTCTGCAACGAAAATTAAAATAAATACGTTATATTTTATCAGAAATTATTCTTCTGCACTGTTATACGCACATTACTAATTTTTCACATTTTCGTCCTAATAAATGAAAAATAAATATCCAATCCTAAAATTCCTGTATCTTTAACTCAACGCAAAACACCATTTTCAGTCCTTCTTACGCTTTTCCATAGAGCTTTCGTATCCGCCCGACAAGAGCAACAACAAAAACAACAACAATACCAGGAACAACAAAAACAGCAACAATAACAGTAGCAATAATAATAAAAACAACAGCAGCAAAGTAGTTGGTATGCTTACGCCCCGAGTAAGCAAATCGATTTAGTGTTAGTAAAAGTTAAATTACAAACTTCGTGTAATGGACGACTAGTGGGATCATTTTAAAGGAACCTCACCATTTCGCAATAAATCAGGAAATTTGACATAGAGAAATTTTTACTTTCTCGGGGAGTAAGCTACAACTACTTTTGTTGTTTGTGTTGTTCTTGTTGTTGTTTTTCTTAAAGTGGTAAGAAAGCCTTATGGAAAAGCCTAAGAATATCTGAAAAAGATGTTTCGCGTTGAGTTTAAAGATACAAGAATTTTAGGATAGGATATTTACGATTTATCTAATTTAATGAAAATGTAAAAAGCAAATAATATGCATGTTAAATAGTACAGACAAAATTAACGTACTTATTTTCACTTTCACTGGAGAAACAAATCGCTATTTGATCGTAGATTTTGGCACGCGCCCCGGGTGAGCTGGAGGTCGGATGATGCCTTGTGTTTTTCAAGGATTAATGTCAAACTCGCGTACGAGTGAC
>NC_087202.1:149131878-149139378 GCF_015104395.2 Macrobrachium nipponense | reverse complement strand
ATAAAAAAATAAAAAGATAAAAGAGTTATGCGAAAGGTTGGGTTTACAGTGAGATTGTAGAAAGCGAAGAGGAGAGAGAGAGAGAGAGAGGGGGTAACTTCTAAACGGTGGCAATTCCATGTTACTTGGGTGTATGTAATCTGTTCAACAAAGTAAAGAAGAAAATAGGTGTTACAAACACCGTTTGCTTTCTTCCAGTTTCTCTAAGACTTGAGACTACAGACTAATGTCCTCTTTGAACGGACTTTAGTCAAGTCGTTGCTTTTGAAGTCGTCCTGTTTATGGTTTGTCTTTGTATGGACGCCTTCCAATGGAGTCTCCTTTCATATTCCTGCAAGCACCTTTCCCATACGTCAAAGTGCAGGCATCATTTGCCTTAATTAATAATGGAGAGACGTTACTGCGAATCAAAGGTGCCGAGAAAGACGTTAAATAAAGGCACATTTTCGACACGAACCAGATAAGGAAAGTTTTTTAAAATCTGAAGTGAAATTTGATATTCTATAACAAAATAACTATATTATTCTTTTTCTCCATGTTAATACATATTTATTGATCATTTGAATATATAAAACAGCCAAATTTTACAAACTGCTTTATTTGATTACATAACATTTTATGAACTCTTCATTTTTATAACAAAGATCCATGAGGTCCTTCACTCCAGGAGCGTTAGGCTTTAATTAAGACTTATCAAGTTTTAAACTTTTTACAATTTTAGACATATTTTTTGGTTTAGTTAACCATTAGATACATCGATGACAGTTGTCTCTTGCACGCTCACATACAGTGATGCTCAAATCTCATGCGACATGACTCCATAGGATTTCGTTCAAAATTCACTAACAGGCAACCTAGCATGCTCCATATATATCTATTATTTCAATGCGGAAACGCGATTATTGCATCATACAATAAGGCCATAATATGTTTCATAAGAGTGAAACTTGTCATATATTGAAAAACTGTAGGAAAATGTCACGTGTAGCCAAATTTCAGAAAAAAAATCTTTCGAAACATTTTCAAAACTTTCGTTCACACATCGCTGAAGCATTTGACTAAAATGAAGTCTTCATCAAGCATCAGTTCAAATGTTATAAAAAAAAAAAAACGAAATATTGTCATAACATTCGTATGCTTACAAAAAAAACCTAAATTTTAATAGTCCTATTTAATTGCTTTTTTACACCTCTACACTGAAAAAAATGTAATTATATATATATATATATATATATATATATATATATATATATATATATATATATATATATATATATATATATATTTATATATATATATATATATATATATATATATATATATATCTATATATATATATTGAAAAGTAGAATGCGCCCACCAATATCAACGTGTGAGGGGAGCGTGTGTGACGTATCATTAGTGTCGGTGCAACAACGACCACTCGATGTAACATATGTAGGTCTACACTGAGTAGTGACAATGAAATTATGTTGAAAACATTTACTTTATACGTGTTAGAGGAATATTAAGATTTTCAATTATAATCATTTGTTATAATTCTGTAATATTTCAAATATCGTTGGCATACTCGCAAATATTCGCCTATGCAATTATTCTTTTGTCAAAGCTAAGATATTGTTCCTAGGCCTAGGTGTTAGATTTCTTTACTTTACAGTCACATCTCTCTATTAACAATTTCTGGCCAGGTATCAAAAAATGTTATCTACACATTCTTGCACTTCAAGTTACGTTATGAAAGAATAATTTATACACCAAAAGCGAGCAGGACTTTTAAGAATATAATATTCTAAACAAGTTGAGAAACAAGTGTTCCATACGCCTTAATACTAATACATATGATATTTCGATTAATAGCCATCTTCTCCATATAATCAAAATCATCATCATCTTTTATTCCTCAAAGAACAGGTAATCTTTACAAATAAAAACATAAGCAACAGATTACATTTTAGAAGGCTTAAAATTTTTTTTAGGTCTATAAATCATTTTGCAATATACAAGCAGCTTAAACACAGCCTAAAAAATCAACATTCAAAGAAAACTGGTTGTATTTCATATTCCTATCGTATTCCTCAAAGAACAGGTAATCTTTACAAATAAATTCATTAGTAACAGATTAACATCTCAATCCTTAGATGATTTCTTTAGGCCTATGAACATTTTGCTTAAACATAGCACTAAACTTCAAACATTTCAAAGAAAACTTGTTGTAATTCAATATTCCTACTTTGAAAATGTCGTTATACTTGAGCTTATTATGTCTTCTGTCATAATGATGCAGACCTGGTTATGTTGACCAGTCCGAGGAGCATGTTAAGTGTGCTTTCACTGATGGCACCGCTTACCTAATCACACCGCACTGTGAACTAAGCAACGTAAAAAAAGATCAGTTCAAATCACACAGATTAGGAATCTTACCAATGCATAAAAGGGGTCATATTAATATAACCATAAGGAAAATAGGGCTAGCCGTGAATTCGCAAACTTGTTGTCATGTATGAAATCAGAAATAAAAAAAAAAGTTTAACAATACTTGGCAACGTCACGTTGAGTCTGAGAATCTGAACGATACAAAAAGAATCATGTCCCATGGGATTTGAGCACCACTGTACCACTTGACATCATGTGATGAAAGTAGTGAATGTAAGGTCACTATGACGTTGAAGTCTTTATTACTATCAATATAATCAGTAAATGGAACATATTCATGTGTAAGGAGCCCACGAAAGGGGCCACTGAAATTCAA
The DNA here is from genome assembly GCF_015104395.2 of Macrobrachium nipponense. Lineage (NCBI taxonomy): Eukaryota > Metazoa > Arthropoda > Malacostraca > Decapoda > Palaemonidae > Macrobrachium > Macrobrachium nipponense. The sequence continues at coordinate 149,136,629 of NC_087202.1, read as the reverse complement.
ACTTCCAAAGAGTATAATAGAGAAGTAATTTTCCTGATAATTAATCCACCCAGCATCTTTCGCTTTCTCATTAGCCTCTTCTACACACTTTTTGGAAATGGAACCAAACAGAGGGTAAATGCCTGATTGCATATACCCTCAGGCAAGGGAACTCACCCCCAAGACCATGGACGGCCACGGTACAATGGCTATGGCACAGTCCAAGGTTGGAGTACAAGGTTTGTATTCCGAGTAGTCTTCTCCAAGAAGGGTTACTTTCCAAGGCTAAATAAAGTCTCTTCTACCATAAAACTCCTTTATTTTCGCTCCGTTTCGGGGATGACAAATGTCGGTATCTGCCATTTCTTATGTTTATGGTCCAATGAGTTTGAAGCTGGGTTCTTGATTACAAGACTAATGTGGTTTTCATACTTACATTAAAAGCCTTAACAAGACATCATTAATTATTAGTTTTTATTTTATTTTTTTCATTATTTATTCAAACAATTTTTTTTAGAATTTTGTCAGCATAGACTAACTTGGAAAGGCATTGTCATTTTAACTTTGATTGAATAATCAACCATGTACTACGTCATGTTAATGATGGCATGAACTGTTGAGATTATATTTTATATCCGTTTTTTTGCAGCGGCTGTCACAGGAATAATTGCGATAGAAAGTCATAATGCATTATTTGTTTTAATTTTCTTAGATACATATCATACGATGCAATCAGCATTAATCCCTAATAATTTTGGTAAATTTTGGTCCAAATGCATTACATTAGTTGCACATTGCTCTGAAAATTGTAATATAATTTGATATGACAAAAACAAAAGTAATTCAAAACAGGTATTTATTTAAGTTTCTCGCTGACTATTTAATATTTTTTGTGGCCTCCATCTGCCTGTGCCACAGCCTGCATTCTTGAGGGGTATGATTTCAGCAAATCGCAAAAGAGGTGAGACTCAAACTCCATTTCCCTGAGCACTTCGGTCACCTCTCTTCGCAGGTCGTTGAGGCTTGGTATACCATCATAGTTCACTGTGCACGCTTCAACACGATACTTTAAGATACTACCAATGCTTTCACACATATTAAGGTCAGGGGAGCTACCTGGAAATTCACTTGAAGAAAAGAAATCAATACCACTGTTTCGAAGCAGCTCCTGTGTCTGAAGAGCCTTGAAACATGGTGCCTTTTCATGCAAAAATGTGACTTCTTCAACCGATAACACATTTTCAGGATCTTTGAGGAAAGGAAATACTCCAACAGTAAGGATAGTTTCTTTAAAGTATTCGCCATTCCATGACTGTCCTTTTTTTCTTTGATGATCGACATTAACCATTTGGCTATGAAACAGAGAAAAATTCCCAAACATTCAGGAAATTTAACAACTTGATGATAGCGCATGTCACCGCTGATATCATCCAACTTTGCAACCCAAATGATGTCATTTTTTATGATTTGGCTTTCTGACTGTGTAAATGAAGAATTCATCTGATGCAACACATGGAGAAAGTCAGCTTCCTCCCAATCATTTAGGAAATGAATCACGCAACCATGCACAGTCTTCTCTCTGTTGCTGAGTGATGTTGGGCTTGCTGATACATGAAATGGCTTGATACCAGATTTTTTTTAACTCACAACATACAGCGCTATAACTTCTCTTCTTTCCCCTTTTTGTTTCTAGTTCAGAGCCAATTTACGCAAAGACTTTCTTGGTTTCTACCCACTGCCCTCAATATCTATGATTGTCTTTTGACTCCTGAGAAAGGACTTCGGGCCTTCCAAGGTTCTAATTCTTATCTCAATGATAGTCATATGGATTTATGTTCCAGTTTCTTTTAGCAAACGATTCATCTCTTTTAATGTATTTAGCTATCCAGGAACGTGAAATGAAGGATGCACCAGCATCTCTGGCCTCTCTGAAGGTTATAGCCCGGATTCGGTCAATCCACCTGATTTCCTCCAAGTTGTTAGCCATGGCTGTATCTAACTCCGTCACTTAGTCTGAAAATACAAGAAATATAAAATGAAAAATAGCTCAATAAAAACTTAAGATAATGTACTTTGAGATAGGCTATAGCAGAAAACTTCGTAACTTTCCATTTGTTCTGTGGAGGGGGTGGGGGTCTCTAATTTCGGAACTCCCGGTAGAGTTAGTCTGTCTGTCTATTATAGAAGCGACAGGTTGGCAGTACAAATGGTGGGGACTAATTCAACCCAAGCTGATGACTTGCGCTTACTAGGAAGTCCTCGTTCATGGGAAACAATTGCAAGCTGCAGTCCCTATCACGAATGGTTTTTATGTCATTTCCCGCTCCTCTCCTTCAGCTAAATTACCCCCCCTTGCCCACCCAGCCCTCTAATAAGGACCTGTGGGCCCAAAGCTCTCGTTTCATTATCGGAATTAACCAGACAAATCACTCCATTAAAAAGGGCCATGCACCACCACCCACCAAATCGAGATAGAGGTGTCCAAGGATATGCCCAAACTGTAACCTAGTACTGCACCTTCCCTGATAAAATTATATTGAAGATATGTCTTTGAACTAACCTAATCTAACCCAACCTAACCTAACCTAACCTAACCTAGAGGCATGGTGCAAAAACTGGGGCTGGTCCAATAGGACTGCACATTCCCGAGATGTATACTAGTATTGCACTAGCCCCGGTTTTTTTATGCCATGCCCCTAGGTTAGGTTAGTTGAAGTATCTTTTCTGTTGAAGTATCTTTTTAGATTTTATGGTTAGTTTTTAACTCTTATTCATTCGTTACTTTTGCCTGTCTCTGAAACATAGCAATAACTCTCTACCCTTTTGGTGTTGTTAAATGGGGTTCTTATTATTAGACAGATTTCTGTTTAAACATTATATATATCTTAAAAGGCACTGTAGCAATATAATATTAAATAGTGGGGTGATAACCTTAGCTCTGCTTGTTGCTGGAGTTCTCAGAGATGCTGAGATGAAAAACAAATAGGAAACTTGCTGGTGCACAATTGTGTTCATTGACGTATTCCAAAGACATGAGTTGATCACGGGAAAGTTCTCGAGTATGTACATCGGTTAGTGGATGTGCGTTCGTAATGTTGTCCCAGAAAATGACATATAATCTCCAGTATGTGAATTAACAGAGGAATTGGACGACCAACTGTCAAAGTGGACGGTAGTGTTTTCAGTGTAGAAGAGGCGTTGGAGGTACATCGGAAAAGGTAAGAGTGAACATGACAATTACTTCAGTTCTAAATTAAAGAAAAGCAAGCGTGGTGGATACACATTTTATTGACGAACTTTAATGTTTAATGGTGTGATAATTATGGTCTCTTATTTCAGATGGATTCAAAGTCACTGTATAGAAAATGGGTTTTCTCTAGACGGTTTTTTTTACTTTGATAACTAAGAATGTTTGGCTAGAAAGAAAAAAGGGGTACTACTTAAATATGATTTTGGGAAGAATATAATAGTTTAACATTTCGTTTTTTTAGTTATTTTTAACTGGTGGTTTTATTCCATTTTCATGTTAGCTAATCTTGGGGAAATAAAAAGTATATTTTCGTACATCGGGAGTCTGGAGATTAGCCTAGAGTTTGGTACTTTGATTTTTCAACTAACTTCAGGAATGGCGTTCAACAGGAAAGGTAGCCACTTTACCAGTTTGGGAGTTTCTTTCACTTGATTAAATGTGTGTCTTTTCGACCTTGTAATATATATATATATAATATATATATATATATATATATATATATATATATATATATATATATATATATATATATATATATATGTGTGTGTGTGTGTGTGTGTTGTGTGTGTATGTATATATAGAGTGTATTTTTCCCTTATAGTCTGAAACTGCATAGTTTAATGAACAACTTCGTAGGACTAATTTTAATAAAAAACTTAATAATTTAAGTCCTACAAGTGTAGATGTACGTTTTAAAATATTAAAGAAACTAATACGAAAAGGGATGAACATATGACCTGGAAAATTATTGGTAACAAAACTACACTGTCCAATTCCATCCTCGGTAATAACAGAGATTTCCAATCACAAAAAGGAACAGGTAATACTTCCATATACTTCCGTATGAAGTCTTGCATTCAAGAGAATACAAGATTTTTTGTTTTCTTAATAATATTCCGACTTCATAACGTACAAAATTTGGTGGCGACAGAGCAATATAAGACTTTGTAACACTGGAAAATATCAATATTCGCCGAGTAGGCGTTCCAGTTATGCTCTTGATTTCTGTTTGACATGGATTATAGTGTCTAACGAACCATTGTACTTTCTGTACAAACATGACACTTTTTGCTTTCATTCTAATTGGAATATACAGGGTGCCCATATAAAGTTCTAGTACCATTACAATTATTTATTTGCCAGAAAGGTACTGGATTTTATGGACACCCTGTATAATAATGTTACAATAGAAGGGCAGAAAAAAATCGACCTCGTACGTGGGCACCGAAGACCAAGCATGCTGTAACTGTGTCTGCGGTCAGTGCTTCCTAAACAAATAAATTGGCTGGCTTAGCTATTTCATTTCCTCTACTGTATACTTTTAACGGGAAAGAAATACAGTCCCTAACGAAATGGATTTTCTATAGATATTTATAAATATGCCTATACGCAGACTGACAACTATTCGTTTTGCGTCATATTTGGTAAGACAGTTTGAATACTATCATCATGTCTGTAAACTAGCTGACGTCACGGGAAAATTCAAAATGAAACGACGGACGTAGCCACAGTAATCACGTGC
>NC_087202.1:149128585-149131378 GCF_015104395.2 Macrobrachium nipponense | reverse complement strand
TGTTGCTGGCAAAACTGAAGTTGATCACATAAAAATTGATGAGAAAAGTCAGTCCCATAAATTCCACACATCAACAGGAAAGCAAGTAGAATCAAAGAAATTAGTATAATTACCCTGTGCCGGAAATTAGTTGGTATAAAATATTTTAGGAGGAAGCTTTTTGTTTAATGATATGAAAAATAAGAACTATCTGTTTTAGAATTGGCCAAGCCAATGTCAGATAGGCAACAGTTTTACAGCAAAATCTATTGAAAAAATAATCTTCTTATATGCATCATGTTAAAATGCTAAAGATATTTACAAAAAAAAGACAGTAGTACTGAACACAAAATAAAGTAGGCTACTGATGAAGAACATAAGGCACTACATCATTCATCCTAGATCTGTTGAATCTTGGTTGAACTATGTGCAGAAGACTTTTACACACCAGCTGCATTGTATATTTTCACCATTTACTGACAGTAATCGAAATTAAGGCTTTGCCATCTCTCTCCTATTTTCTTCCAAAACATTTCGGTTTATTCATCATTCTAATGTGCTCCATTCTCTTCATATGACAACTCATCACAATTGAAAAGAATTAAATTAAACAGCTTACCAAAATTAAAAAGAATTAAATTGATTAAGGCAGAAAAATGAGAAATTGTAAAAATCAGGAAGTCAAGAATGAGGTAAAAATTAAAATAGTAAGCAAAATAAAAATTAAATACTAAAAGAAATTGCAGCAGGAATGACCAAAGCAGAAGTTACATGTGGAAATAGCTGAGAAGGGCACCAAAGAACTAAAACCAAAGATGGTATCATAATGAAGATAAGATTACATGTGGAAGAATATTACAAAGAACTGAAGATTTAAGTTGTATGAGTTGTAGAGGTGCACAAGAGGGGCTGCTGACTCTTGGAACATTTTGTATTGCTATAGTGAGTTGCAAAAAAGGAGTACAATAGAGTAGGGTGTATGGAACTGTGGATTCGTGAAAAACCAATAAAAGAGGCAGCACAATATATCAGACAGGTGTTGGAGATAGATAAATATTACATGTAAGGCTGTCTGTATAAAAGGTAAATGATGAAAATTAACTTCTGCAGATTACAGCAATCTACACCTTAACTAGTAGTAATAATTATGGTAATAATAATACATAATAGTAATTACAGCATTCTTTTGATTATCCACAATAATAAAGCCAAGGCCACACAAGATATGATCAAATAAATTAATGTGTCAATACCACATAATCGTAACAACTAAGAACAACAATAATCATACCTTAAGCTAATAAAATTTATGCAAAAGGCAATGAGCCAGGTTATTTTCCCATTATTTTGAATAAAATACACTATAATATACACTCAAAAAGTAAACCTTTATTTTTTTCTCTTGTATGCAACACACAATATGATAGAGTACTGCACACTACTAAATAACATGAGTATCACCTCCTTTTTCTTATTTTGCCCAAACACAGTAAACTTTAAAACTTGAAAATATATGAAAGACAAACGTCTGTTTGTTCCTACACTGATGCAAATGTTATTCTTAATATGGGGAAAAATAAAACCAAACTTTTTCTGTCACTTACCTATGTGCACTGCCCTAAATGTTTATGATTGTAGGACTTTTTAAAACTTTTGAGGAGGTTTTTACTAGTCCTCCTCCACCTACCCCCATCCAACTAGCTCGATTGTGTCATCAAGACTGGTATCCTCTGCTTCTTGTGCCTCCTGTGATCCCTGGGAGATAAATATAGAATTGGCTGGAAGAGCCGTAGAGATGCCTAGAGGGGTTATGATTATCAAAGTGGGGCAGAAACACATCTTCTTAGCCGAAGGAACTTGCATATAAATGAAGGGTGCAGACATGATTGCCTGCTTTTCTAAGCTGAACATTTGAGTTACAGAAGAAGTGGATGGCAGTGGGCTTAGTGTGCACCCAGATGTTACTGGGTAAGGAGTAATGGAATAGATCAGTTTTGTCAGCATTGCAGATTTGCCCTAAAACAAAACTGCCTTTTTTCATCAGGTCTAGCCCCATCTGTCACAATTCCTCTACCCCTTCCTCGGAAGAATCCGAAACACTTTGGTATAAGTCTTCTTGTTAGAAATCCAATGGCAAATCTTGAACTGAAAAAGCCAACCTTTGGACACGGTCACAATTCCTCTATTCGTTCATCGGAAGAATCCAAAGCTTTGGTATGTCTTCTTGTTAGAAAGCAAATGGCAAATCTTGAACTGAAACAGCCAACCTTTAGACACTTAAAGTTTGCAGGCCTGCAAACCTTGTAGTTGCAGCTTCCACTCAGCATTTACATGTATGCCAGCTGCCCTTAAATGACAAAACTGTTCAATGCCACAAGATGGCCTTTTGCCATTGCCCTGTGAATCTGACTCCTGAGCGCTTCTTCCTGAAGTCACTAGCGTATTTTTTCAACCTGTCCTTAGCATTCTTGATATCTTGCCATCCCTCTCCATTATACATGCCATACACCAACCTGCCTCAATTCTGTTATTGGTTGGCTGTGATTGCAGCCAGATAATGCATAGTTGCAGACAGTGTAGACACATGGAAGTTATATTTACACAAAATTTGGGCAGATATTAGAATGGTATCTTGAGCAGTAACAAGTACAGATCAATACTAGTAACATTGAAAGAACTTAAATTACAAGAAAGCACTGCATGAAAAGCTCCTCCAGATATACAACAGCTAATATCAGCGGGCAAAACTTACCATGTGGGGTCCTTCACAACATTCTTTAAATCAAAGCTGAAGATCCTAGGTTTCTGTGCAAA
>NC_087202.1:149113585-149121085 GCF_015104395.2 Macrobrachium nipponense | reverse complement strand
TATATATACAGTGGTCCCACCGTATTTGCGGGGGATACGTACCAGACCCCCCCATGAATAGTTAGAACCTGCAAATAGTTGGAACCCCTATAAAAACGCTGAAAACAGCCTATTTTGTTAGTTAAAACTCAAGAAAATGCACTAAAAATGTTAATACTTGGTTTTTTAATAGTTTTATCACAAGAAGTGCATTTTATGATGAAATTGATTAAGAAAAAAAAAAACCAGGAATTTGTGGATATTTCTCATAGAAAAATACCGTGAATATGCGAATTTTCCGCGAATAATGTGAGGAAACGTTCCCGAGAGAAATCCACGAATGTGAGTCCGCGAATCTGGAGGACGCAAATATGGGGGGTCCACTGTATGTATATATATATATATATTATATATATATATATATATATATATATATATATATATATATATATATATATATATATATATATATATATATATACAGGCAGTCCCGGGTTACGACGGGGGTTCCGTTCTTGAGACGCGTCGTAAGCCGAAAATCGTCGTAAGCCGGAATAACGACGCTTGGAAATATGTCTTACAAACTAGTAAAAATTTAAGTTAAAAACAATAAAAAAAACCTTTACTTGTAATCTTTGGTTACACTACATGTTGTTTCCTGTAGTTTTATGTACAACCTGGAGGGTTATTTTCATAAAAGAATGCTGGTTCTTGAAGGTAAAAAACTATTGTAATCCCTGGTGACACTACATTCTTGAAGTTTTATGTACAACCTGGAGTGATTTTGCCAAATCTTGAGGGCTACAAGAACAGCTGATTACTATTTACGTATCATATAGACTAATTAAAGTAAACGTATCTTTAATAGGCTTATATATTAGTATCAACAAAACATTTCCTGCTATGAGTCAGAGGCCGTTTAATGAAACGAACACTTCTCTGTCCTATCTGTTCAGAAAATAAATGTTACGTCAATCCCCGAGACGGTGACCATTGTTGCCAAGGCGTCTCTCTCTCTCTCTCTCTCTCTGATCAAATTACACTGGAACTTTGACATACGATTGCCCTAATATACGAATGTTTTGAGATACAACAGAAAATTTGCGAAAATATAAGCTTTGATATACAAAGAAATATTTGAGATACGATTTTGCGATGAGTGTTAGTTGTATAGGCGACCGATAAATGGCGTTCAGTCTGTTTGTTTGTTGGTGCTGCATGTTAACACGTCGTTGTTTAGTTCGTTGTATTTGCGCCTATTTTTCGTGTTATTTTGTCTATTTTATTATTAACCATGGGTCTCAAAGCTAAAGACAAAGCAGGTGATAGAAAAAACCCAAGAAAATGATTTCGATGGAAGCAAAACATGAAATTATAGCAAAGCATAAAACCTTCCAAAGGCATCACCATTATTTCTCAAACTCAAACTGATTAAAAAAAAAAATAAAAAAAATAAAAAAATAGTTTAGCAATGTTATTTCATTTGTGTTTATTACGTAGTTATTAGTGTACATACGTAAATAAAAGAGAACAAATCGTTCCCTGCCACCCTTCCCTACCTCTTCCCCCTGCTGGCCTCACGTCATCTTTCGTTGTGGTAAGTAAAATTCCTTTCTTTTTTTTAATTGATTTTATTAACATTTATTATCATTTATCACATTGCTATGTTATTTTATCATTATGTGTGTTATTACTCGTTTATTTGTGTATAAATTGTGTATATTATATGTAATTTAGCTGTGTTTAGGTGTGGTTTCATACCGCTAGAACGGATTAATACATATATTACATTATTTTAAATGGGAAAAAATGCTTTGAGATACAACTGTTTTGATATACGACGATGGTAACGGAACAAATTAAATTCGTATGTCAAGGTTCCAGTGTACTGGATAATGTCTCTCTTTGGATACTTCGATTTTGCCAAATCTTGAGGGCTACAAGAACAGTTGATTACTATTTACGCATCATATAGACTAATTAAAAGTGTAAACGTATCTTTAAATAGGCTTAATTATTAGTTAGTATCAAAAAACAAAAATATTTACTGGCATGAGTCAGAGGCCGTTTAACGAAACGAACACTTCTCTGTCCTTACTCGGAAGCGTCTGAAGACGCCTCTCTCTCTCTCTCCTCTCTCTCTCTCTCTCTCTCGCTCTCTCCTCTTTCTCTCTCTCTCTCTCTCCTCTCTCTCTCTCATTGTAATCTAACCAGAAACTTCGTTTTGTTATTATTACTGGAAACAAGCAATGATTTTTTTCATTATTTGTGCTTTTGGACTTTTATATGTAAACTTTGCGCACCGCAAGCTAGTATGTATTCATTCGCTCGGAAACTAGTTCCGCATATGAGGCGTCACTAAAAAACATAGAAAAATACGACATAAAAAGTGTCGAAAATCATCATAACCATCAAAAAATTTTTTTTTTGTTGTAATCTAACCAGAAACTTATTTTATTAATATACTGTGCTAAACTATAAAGGAGTTTTATCATAGTATGAGTTTTTTAAAAGCGTCGTTAACTCGGAGCGTCGGAAGCGTCAGCGTCGTAACCTCGGAACAACGCGTCGTAACCCAGGACGGATTTTTCCATGAATTATTTAAGAATATTTGAAAAAGCGTCGTAACCTCGGAACGTCGTAAGCCGGAAACCGTCGTAACCCGGGGACCGCCTGTATATACATATATTATATATATATGCAAACCTATAAAAGTTAAAAAAAAAACTAATTGCAAAAGAGCTGCTAAGTCTCCAGTAACAGTTGTACATTTTAGATTGAGTCAGCACAGGCTCTTGATCTAAGGCTGTCCATACAATGACAATCAATTGTCCTTTTTCCAATCATTGTATATGTAACACAAAAAAGACTGAATGCTTAAGAGATGCAGATATACAGAACTGTGGTAAAAAGTTTTGCATATGTGAAATTATGGCCGAGATGGTTTGGTCATTGAGGATGACACGATGGTGATGAGTTGTACTGTAATTTGGAAATGTCATCAGGCAAATGCTGAAGTAATGTCAGGAAGGAGGTCTTAGGAAACATTTGAAAAAACAAAAAACCTCAGTGCCAAGGAAGCACTGATAAGAGGTCAACAACTCAGTGTATACAGGAATATTCGATGTGCTAATGATGAGCCTTCTGAGTGAGTGTAAGAAGCTGTAGGTAATTTCATGATTCAATACTTAAAGGTAGGAATATAGTGGTGTTCATTCTGTTATTTTATCTATGTAGTCACCTCTTGTTTGAGGAAATGACAATGTTGAAAAACATATGTACTGTACAAACCTTGAGATTGACGACTGGCAGACTCCTGTCTGAATAACGGACTATGGAATCTAAGTTCTGAACCCTAGATGTAAGAAGAGCTCTGAAGGTTTCCACTAAGACCAGCTCTTCTAGCCTCCCTATAACAGGCATAATCGGCACCACGAACCCTCCCGTCATGTCTCCTGTAAATGGCTCGTTGAGTGCTGCCAGGCGTAACTGTGAGAATTATGAGAAGTTTGGATAAATTTCCTTTATATTCAGCACACCTTCAATTAATTAGTGGATGAAGACAGGTATCTTGAAGATAAATACAGCAGTATTATAGTATGAGAAAAAAATTACTTTTTCATCAACTGTTTGCTACAAATGGATGAGAAGTAAGAGCTTACCACATCAGGAGGTTTCCACTTTAAGAGGGAAAAGGAGAAAAATGTTTTAATTATAAAACTCAATTTTAAAAATTATTCTTATTACCTTTCTTGTCATCTTATTGTGTATTAGAATGACTTTTACATATTTGTTTTCAGTCACATAGTTTACTACTGAGGTTACCACTATGATATTGCCATACCTCTACATTTCCTCAAAAGAAGACAGTAATATACCAAACGTAAAATCACAGTGAGTTTAAAAGATATTTTTGATAACAAAAACATGTAGTTCTCCTTCAGTCGCTTCAGCCGTACTTTCCTTTTTCTTGATTCTCACCCATGTAAACCTTAATTAGCATAACAACTGGTGATCTCTTTTGCCTCTGTAAGCAGAAATGACTAGTGAGACTCCCAATTGCACTATGATTCTGAAAGAATATAAAATAATGAAAAAAATTATTCATAGGTGCCAGACATACCTTAGGTTCATTTTCCACAACAAGTGATCTTCCTTCCGGGGGTGGTGGTCGAGCACTTTCTGTATTCAGGGGTGTTGTTAATGGTGGTGGCGTAGGGCTGGGCAAGGGGATCACAGATCCTAACTGTAACCAAGAAAATGTTATATTAATAATAAAACTAATCCTAAACAACAAATTAGCTGGAAAATACAACAAAAATATACTCCTGAAATAGTACTTCGCTCATTGCATTTTTTCATGCATATTCATTTAACAGTACGTTCCTTCATGACAACGTAAATCCTTCCACTGCCCACTCCCCTATCCTTATCAACAACACGCAGAGCATTGGTGAAATTGTAAAAAAACTAAACATGTACACTAAAAGAATCCCTCAATAAACATTGAGAGAAACAAGCATTCATAATGTTATGATGTTGTGTAAACAAAATTTTTGTGTGCACATATGAATGAGTGCATGGCTAATGGTTAAGAAGCTTGTGAAAACAGTCCACTTGTAAGTGTACATATGTGAATGAGTGGTGCCACTTGTTACTAAACATCTGCATAAACAAGGTCCCACTATGTGTGTGTACATGTATGAATGACACCCATGCTAATGGATAAAAGACATTGTTATAAATAAAATTCAATGTGTGTAATTGTATGGCAAAATGGGACTAATGTGATGAAGAGTTTAAGAAAAACAAAGTACTATACTTTGTATGTACACCTTCAAAAAATGTAGGATTTAAAATTATGAAACACTGGTGAAAGCAAAGTTCACTTCTGTGTGCATGTGTGAATGACATCAGTAATAATATATGTGGTACATCTTTGAAAACACATTCCACTTTGTAAATATGGATGACAGCAAGACTAACATTTATTAAGCATTTGTGAAAACAAAGTCTATCATCTGGTTTCATGTGGAATGAAAAACTAGTTTTACAGGATTTGCAAGAGTTTGCATAGAACTTACCGCAACATATTGCCATCCAGCATTCACTCTTACAAGGAGTGCTTCCTCCTCAATTATGAATGCCAAAGTCCCCTACAAGAGAAGCTTCACTCATCTGAAATAAAAGAAAATACTGTAAAATTTCCAACTTGTTTCTTTGAGTAAAAGTAATTTTGTTATCTGTATTTTACTTCACTCTAATCGTTATCCTTCTGTATAAATGATTATTTTATTCTGGTTTAGATGAGCTTTAATATTACAATTATAACGGGTAAATAATGAAAACGGATACTAATAACACTTCCAGGATGCAAGTACAGGCAGTCCCTAGGTAACATCAGGTTCAGGTTAAGTCGCTCTGTACTTAAGGCACTTGCCTCACGGTGCTGTTAACCTGCTTTACGGTGCTGTAACCCGGACTTTCAGCGCTATTGCTATTTATTTGCATTATTATTATGATGATTTGGGTTAAGGCAATTTTTGGCTTCCAGCACCCTATCAGGAGCGGAAGGCCTGCGTAACCTGGGGACTGCCTGTAAAACTAGTATTTGTATTTGTATCTGCAACCCAAGCCAGAGAATGTTAACCTTTGTATTGGGTAGAATTCTATCCTACTTAGTTTTTTGAACACTCCATCAATGCAACTCGATTGTTGCTTGATCCATAATCAAATCTGTCTTATAATGTTTCATGAAACTCTGTCCCTGCATCAAGATTATTGAGAAAACAATCTGAATATAATAATAAAATTCAGCTGCATCTGTTCTGATAAACAGGAAATGCAATTTGACACCAAATACATAAAGCAATTGTACCAGCTGGAAAAATAATAGTTTATGACTTATTTAAAGTCTTTTGTCAAGTACAATTGATTTGATAAATATTTTGTGAAGTACTTACTAATAACGATAAAAAGTACATAATACAAATGACTGCAGAGGTGATAAGGTTTGGGGGAGGAGTTACCATCAAAGGGTCTTTAGCAGACTGGAGTAGGTAAAATAAGCCCAACATCCCAAAAGGCTGCTGTTTAACCTTCTGTGTTTCATTATATAAGACCTTACCCTACAGAAAAAATGCACAACATTTGGCCTTTCAATTGACCTGCAACCTTAAAAATAGAACAAGGTATATAAAAAAGAATAGTCTTGTTGGGGAAAGAAAATCAATCTCCAATGGAACTAATGATGTTTCACCTAAAATCAGGAAAAGTACATACCTACTTACCAACCCCAAGGTGCCTACCTACCAATATTCACCAAAAATCAAGAGAAAACAAAATTACAGATAACTCTTTGTCTGTTAAATTATCATGTGACCTTGTTAAGGGTCAATGTAGTGCAAGAAAAAATAATCTCCATTAGCTCCCTTCTGTTTTTCTTGAAAATAAATGAAAATTGAATTGTGGCTTACAAAAATATGTCAAGGTCAAAACTAACGTACCTGCAATACCATATAATACTTGATGTCAACTTCATATTTTATGTGACAGACTGATAAAATGCAAATGTTATTGAGGAGAAATTTGCCTCTGGAATGGAATCACCCGAGTAATGGTTATAGTTTTGCATTGTTATTCTTTGCAGTGATTATGCCTTTTATCTTTTGCAAGCCTGGATAGGGAGGTTTGGAGTCAGGAAGGCCATTCAGCTGTAAAACATCCTGCCAAACCAATTATGAGTGTAAAACCACCTGGAAAACTCATTAAATCAGTGGATTCAACTAGGGATTAAGTTGAGATATACACGTACATATATGCAGTGTGTATCCATTATACAGGCAGTCCTTGGGTTACGACGGTCTCGGCTTACGACGTTCCGAGGTTACGACGCTTTTCAATTATATTCATCAGAAATTATTTCCAGGGTTACGACGCACTGTCCAGGGTTACGATGCATGTTCCAGGGTTACGACACATGTTCCAGAGTTTAGTTACGACGCCTACAAACTCTGATCTGGCAGATGAAATATGACACCAAAAATGCAAAATAATCAATATTTAAAGTTTTTTTATGAAAAATGCAATAAGAATGCAGTTTACATAGTTTTGAATGCACCTAAAGCATTAAAAGTAAGGTTTTCATAGGATTTTTGACAATGTTCCGGCTTACGACGATTTTCGGCTTACGACGCGTCTCAAGAACGGAACCCCCGTCGTAACTCGGGGACTGCCTGTACATGTTTATTTTTCTGTGTATAGTAACTTGTCTTCTATATAAGTATGCATAACAAAGGTAACTTGGTCTGAGCTTTGGGAAGGTTGGTTAGGTAGCATCCCTAAGGTAGGGACTTGCCATCTCCAATCTTTATGCTGCAGTCATTTTTGAAGGCATGGTTGCCCTGTATTTATGGGCATCCTTAGTGATAATGAACCAGAAGTGAAGTATACCTATCTTAGCAGTCTTACCTTCAGCATATCTTGTCTTGTAGGAAAGGTAATGGCTCCTGGGACAACAGC